>NC_056745.1:1061836008-1062141008 GCF_019279795.1 Protopterus annectens
AGACCAATAAAAAGGGATGCTTTTATCCTGCCTTGGGCAGGTTTAAAGGTAACTGGAAATAGCCAGAAAGCAGAGACTTTGGAGGAGGACAATAATCTTCCAATAACTACTGCACCCCCACCCCAATAAGCACCAGTACTGTTGGCTCCTATGCAAGATTCCATTTTTCTCAGACCCCGCCATTTTGGTCATCTGTCCATTGGAAGCCAGGTCAGTGTGGTACTGTTACATGTCAGCTGAGTTCAACCCTCATCTAAGGAACAGGCATCCAAAGTCAGAGATGCTTCTCCTTCTTGTCATTTCTAACAAGTTTATACCTTTCTGACTGGAGCACTAGTATATGACACACTCGTAGCACACTATATGTGCTCACATGACAGGGTAGAACAAGAGGCAGCTGCCTCTGAAGAGGAACTTTTGGTACCATTCTTAGAAATATTGTGGCCAATAATAGAGAGCTTGTTCATTTATCACCCTTAGACCCCTGCTGATTTGTATACCGTGTCCAACATTTTTCCAAATATTAGAAAATATCTGTTGAGGTTCAAGGAGAAATTGAAAACTGTAATAAAATGGTACAACCCTACTTTAACAGATTTAAACCAGCTGCTTTAAGTAGTCACTTCAGATGAAATAATTGAAAAACAGTTACTTAAAATGGCTGAAATAGCAGTCTTTACTCTCACATGAAAAGCACTCACAGACAAAAGGACAAGGTTATTAAATTAAATTATGAAAGTGTCTCAAGTTAAGACAGCTTGGTCTAAGATACAAGAATACAAGCAAATAAGGGTAACCCCTGCAGATTATTTGAGCCATCTCAACTCAGTGTTTGCTTGACATTTTGGGAATAGCAGATTCAAAACAACAAGCTAAGTCAGCTGTTGCAGCTGTTTTTGTGCAGGGTCTGCAAGCCACTGTACAAAATCAAATAAAGTAAGTCTTTATATGTTGGCAGGAAAAGGACATTGAGGGTGTGGGGGACGTAGCTCCCCATATAGTTTGGGTATATATTATCTTCTGGAAAGAGTTATTCATTCAAATTCTAAGTATCCATGCCTGTGGTTTCCAACCCCCCCCCCACACACACACACACACCCCTTACTATATATACTAACTCCAGGATTGCACTACAGCAGAGAACAGAGCATATACCTTTTAACAAAATGAGTTTCAGTCAAATGAGTTTTCAGTGAAGTGAAGTGAATTGTGCTCAGGCAACTGATTTTCAGTGAAATGAGTTTTCAATGAAATGAGTTTCAGTGAAGTGTGTTTTCAGTGAAACAAAGTAGACCCATATATATATATATATATATATATATATATATATATATATATATATATATATATATATATATATATATATATATATATATATATATATATATATATATATATATATATATGGTTCTACTTCAAAACATCTAGTTCCCATAACATTGAATCTCAAAAGACTGAGACCATAACATCAAAAATCCAAAACACTGAAAACTCACAACATCTAAAACTCAGAACACTGAAACTTTTCATCACAGCATTGAAAACTACAAAGCACTTATAAATAACATCCCCTCCACCTATAACAATACCAAGCTAACAAACACACTTTTTACTACGTGAGGGAGACAAGCCCCTTTGCACACGCTGTAAATTAAATATACCAACTCTGAGATCGCACTACAGTGGGAAAAAGTTAATTTCCTAACTCCACTGTATCGCGATCACCATACAGAATATACACATAATGTCTAAATCAGTTACCTGTATAGCCTAAAACACATAGAGGTTGGCAAAATAAACACTAGATAAATAGTATAAATTCCTACACTAAATAAATAATGACTATATAAATAAAAACTGCAACATCTTATAGTGATACCACAAGATTAACAGATTAAACTATAACATTTACATGTTTGATGATACACTACTCAATGTTATACATTTTCATTGTTATGAGATTTGATGTTATGAGTTTTCAATGTTTTGGATTTTTGATGTGGTCTCAGTGTTTTGACTTTTGATGTTATGAGAATTAGATGTATTGAAGGGGAACTATACATACATACATATATATATATATATATATATATATATATATATATATATATATATATATATACACACAACATCTGTTAATCTGTAATTTTCTGTTACATGTGGAAAGATAAAATTATACGGCAAAGCAGATACATATGTGAGTCAAATCACAGATAACTGAAACAGAGTGTATGAAGGGGACAGAAAGACATGTCTTGAAAGCCAGAGTAAAGTTTTTCTGATTTAATCATACATACCTGCACATCATAGATCCAATGGCTGAAACTCAAGATACTGCATCCATAGTATCATTAGAGCATTTTCAATTAATGTTTAGTGACCTATTTGACAGAGATAGCATAGAAATCACTAAAGATCTAGTATCTGAAGTAAGTCTGCTAGAGCCTTATTCATGTCAGCAAAGGTTGCCAAAGGGTACTGACTGTTTTAAAGCCTAGGGTAGAAGATGTGTAAACCTTCTTCCCATACTTGTCAAAGGTTCTGCCACCTTTATGTGAGAGTACAGAGTCTTTTGTTAAATAAATGACAAGCAAGTCTTCTACAGGGTTACTAAACAAAAGCATATGTGTTTGGGAAACCTTGTAATGTCTGACTTCGTTGAGGCTGGAACCTGACTGTCCAGAGAAGCACAAACAGTTAAAGGCAACCTGAATGCCCAGTAACAAGAGAAATAGACAAAGGTTTTGATACCTCTACCTGTAAAAGGTCATAGTATCTTTTATGAGGATCAGAAATTCCGGCTTCCTCCCAATGAAATAAATCTTAAATTCTCCCAATAGTGTCGGCAAAGAACATTTCTTCCACAGAAGAATATGAAGAAATATTTTCTTCAGACTAAAACATGAAAAATTAAGGAAAGGAGACTTGGGAAGCATAGCTGTTGCATGTCTTCTATGTAAGAATCAGAATCTGAAGGAGAGGGAGATATCTTTCCTTTAAATAAGAAGACCTGGGGAAACTGCCTGAAAGGCCTTAAAAAGACCTTCTGCAAAAGAAAACTTTTCCTCACTTGGTTCCTTTGAAGAAGGAATAGGGGAAAAAAGGGGAGAATTTTTCTTTGGAGTATTTAAAGAGAAACTCAGAATAGATTCTGACATATGGACTTGGTGCCTGGTACCACTTGCCTGAATAATATCTGCATGAAACCATCAGCTCCTTCTGAAATAACCAAGTACAATTCTCTACTTGCCAAAGAAGACTTATGTCTGGCCCTAGAGGATGCACTTGACTCGCAGCTTTTAGCAGCTTTCCAAAGAGCAATACCATAGGGTTAGAGGAGGCAGACAAACAGTCTAATGACTCATATGGCCACAGCAGAGTTGTCTGTCAAGGGCTGGAGAAGACAGAGAGCAGCAGGCCACTTCAGTTTTCTTCATCTTCTTTTTCTCAGCAGGTAGAAGGGAGAAATCTTACATACTACCAATTGGTTGATTAGACTTGGATCTCTGTATAGCAAACAGAAAATTTACCCCAGGACCGCCCCCTTTTCTACTAATGGACAGATGCAGTTCCAAATTCCTTATCTTATGAATGAGACCTCTCAAATATCTATGCTATGATCCCATACCTCTCAACCTGTCAGTGCAAGAAATCTGGACAAAACCAAAAATTACATGGGGACAAAGACCCAAAAATAGGGACTGATTTTAAAAATTGCTCCTATAAATTATGAAATTTGCTAGAATAACAGGTTTTGAATTATGTATTTTCTGAAGGATATGAAGTCTGAAAATCAAATGTCTGTCATTATTTAGTATTATTCAGTGACTTCAAACCTCAATACTTTGCCAGAAAACCACACATTTTATGAGGAAAAGACCACAAATATGAGGTAAAAATATGGATGTTCTGTGAAAGTCTGGACAGCTCAGATATTTGTATGATTCCAGTTTTTTATTTGGGACAGTATATAATTATTGACCACGGGATGGGTAAGGCCAACCTCTAACCAAACAGGATTGGCTATTGAGCACAAAAAGGAAAACTGGTTAGGCTTAAAATAGCCCTCAAGGGCAGCTAGCCTAGTACTTACCTATGAACCTATAAGAACATGAGACCTTATAGTTTAGTACAATCTTGCCTTGGAAAAGGAACTTTAGTTTGTTTTGTGAAACAGAGGACCTTAATATACCCTGTATTAGTTCATTAAGCTGTGGCAAGTCAATGTATTTATCAGACTGAGTTAACTTTTCCTTTTTCTTCAAGGGGGGTAACCGCTACTGAATCTACATATGATATGGCACAGCTGATGTTTGCCTTTCATTATAAGTTTGCATGTGGGTGTCTGATACAAGGTATTATGATGTAACACATTCTTTGAAAGACTCTGAATAGGCATAGGTTCATAGGTTAGTACTAGGCTATCAGCCCTAGGGCCTATACAAGCCTAGTCATAACAATTCCCTGGCTATTTCTTCCCACAACATTTACTTCCCTGGACCCCTGTCAAGCAGGGTGACTGACATGATCCCCGGGGTGAATTTTCTATCTCCCATCCAATCATCAAGGTTCCTTTTGAAGAGGGCAAAGAGGAGCTCTGCTTGACATGTATGGGCAGTCTATTCCAGAATCTGGGGAGTCTCTGGGTCAGGAACCTTTCCCGCCAGCATGTTTTGTTTATTGTGATGACAAGGTTTAGATCCCTGGATCGTGTGGCTCTGAGGGATTGGGATTTCTTTAAGTGTTGCATGTCCAACAGCTCTGGGTTTGACATGGCCTTATATGTTAAGCAGAGATCATCTCTGAGTAGATGATATACGACAGAGTATAGCTGGAGTTTTTTTAGATGGTCAGCATAGGGCATCTGCTTTAGGCCTGTGATTCTTTTAGTGAGGTATTTCTGTGGCCTTTCAAGTTGCTGCAGATGTCTTGAGAGGTACATACCAAACGAGGCATTGTATTCTATAATGGGTCTAATAAGGGATGAGTACAATGGACAATGACCTCCTCTTTTCTGGATGAAAAGCCCTTAATGATGAGGTGTGCCACATAGAAGGATTTCCTGACTGTTGGGGTGATGTGGTTATCAAAGGAGAGACCACTGCCCAGTTCCTAAGTATCTTATCACAATTTCGGTGTTTAGTGTACTGCTACCTATGTGGTAATTCATGGGTACATGTTTTTTCCCAAAGGGGATAACTATACATTTCTTGGCATTCAGCTTGAGCCCATGGCTCTGGCACCAAGCATCTGTTTCTGTAAGGCCCTTTTGTAGATTATCCACATCATTCGGGTATTCAATAATGGCTCCCAGTTTGCAGTCATCTACGAACTTTGCTAGCCAGAGTCTCTTAGTGTTGGCCTGTACTTCAGAGAAGTAGATGCTAAACAAGGGCCAAACAAGAGCATTCCCAGGACTGAACCCTGAGGTACTCCACTTGACACTTGTCTGGAGATGGATTTGGAATTGGCTACTTTTACAGTATGGGCTCTGTCAGTAAGACAGTTGGCAACCCATCAAGTGACATTGGGATTAATGCTATCTATGTCTATCTATGATTCCAGAGTGGGGGATGGCGTCAAAGGCCTTGGCGGTCTAGATAGGCTATGTGGACCGCCTTACCCTTGTCCACAGCTCTGGAGACTGATTCGAAGAAGTCAATCAGGTTCAGGAAACAAGATTGGCACTTCACGAACCCAAACTGGGTGGGGTCCAGTGTTTGAAGGTTGCCAATGTCTTTGTTTATAAGTTCCATGATAAAACATTCCATGGCCTTGCAGATCAGGCTTGTCAGACTGATGGGGTGGTAGTTCCCAGGAACCAAGGTGGATCCCCTCCTGTGGAGTGGGATAACTGTAGCTGTGCGCCACTCAGTGGGCCCAAAGCCTGAGGTGAGGCTATGATTAAACATGACACTTAGGTGAGGTGCCAGTTCATTTTGTAGTTCATGTAGTACATAGCCCAGGATGTAGTCTGTCCTTATGGATACTCTATTCTTAGCTTTGGAGAATGTGGTTTTTACCTGTGTGGCTGTTATTACCAGAATTTGGCAATCTTTCGGTATTGAGATGGGCTCTTTAGGGGGAGAGAGGGGGCTGAAGTTGGCACTGAATCGATCTGCCAGGATATTGGCAATATCCATTTTTGCCCCTCCACTGAATAACATATAAGAAGTGTACAGTTCTGAAATACCAAATAATTTAGACCTCACTGTTGCCTTCTCTCATCAGCTCCTGTGTATACATTTATCCTTTTGCATAGATAGGTAAAATGAAACTTAAAACAGTTGAATAAAATAAAAATACTATTTTAATAAACTTCTGACAACTCATTATCACTTTTGTTCCTATGCTGGAACTTCATCAGAATGAGAAGTGAATATTTCAAAACAGTTACATAAAATTTACCACATCATCTGGCAAATCATATGACTTTGGTTCCAAACAGTAATGCTTCAGTCTCTTTTGTTTTAAGTAAACCATAACATTTTCATTATTATTTAACCCTGGAAACTGACAAGCTGCTAATTTAAGCTACCACAAATACTCCTTACAATCCAGTTCATCTTCAACGTGTAGTCTGTTACTAATATTCTTGACTTGATCTATAATAAAATTGTAATGCTCTTCCTGTTACAGGAGCCAATGTATCTTTTCAAGGCATTACTCCCATCTAACATTGTCTACTGCATGACCATATTCATAAATTCTGCAATATAATTCCGTTGCCATCTTGCCTATATAAAATGCATTGCAGTCCGCTCACACACTACTGCATAGATCACAAACTTGGATTTACAAATGAAAACAACCCTGATGCCACTATTCATACATTTGATGGAAACAGTATTCTCTTCATTTATATGCTTACAATAATTACATACATAGCATTTGTATGGGTCTACTTTGCTTCGTTGAATCTCATTTCACCAAATTTCATTTCATTTCACCCCCACCACTTCACTGAAAACTCATTTCACTGAATAGCAGTTAGTATATATGCCCCACATCATCCCCCTAACTGTATATACTAACTCCAGGATTGTACTACAGTGGGGAAAAGTGCATATACCTTTTACTTGCCTTACAGTACTCTACACAGTGCCATATATAGTAACTACAGTTCAGTGAAATGAGATCCAGTGAAATGAGTTTTCAGTAATTTGTGTTTTCAGCGATGTGGTCGGGGTGAAATGAAATTCAGTAAAATGAGATTCAACGAAACAAAGTAGACCCCATTTGTGCATACAAAGGGTTTACCAATTTGTATGTGTGGCAGCTTTCTAAGCCTGGATTGAAAAATATCCTTCAAATTCCTACCCCTTTGTCTTATAAATATAGACACCTCTCCTGTCTTCTTACTCATATCTGAGAAATTCATAAGGATCCTCCAATTGTTCCTTATTACACTTTTTTATGCTTGCTTCATACCCAGAATTTGTTAATAATGATGAAACACTAATATTTTCCCATATTAGCACTTTTGGTGTCAATTCCAGAAACTAGGGCTAGACTGCAAGGTTCATGTATAACTGTGCTGTTGTTCCTTACATCCTGGATCACACAATCACCTAGGTCTGTAGTGAAACACCAGTAACAAAATCCATGAGCCAGGGACACACTTTTCTCATCAAAAAAATATTTTCAGCTTTGAACCCACGGACCCTCATAAACTGTTAAAAAAACTGAATACCAGCTGCCTTAATAATAAGGACTGCTCGTATAAATAAAAAAAAATAATAGTTGAGTAATTTCATCTACAAATAGTAGACTTCATCAGAACACTACACAAGTTGAACTTCACCATTTTATATACACAAGACCAACCTAAATTAATTAAATAATAAATCAATCAACTTACTTAAAATATGTAATTATGTGCACTACAAAACTGAATCCACTGTTGAACACACTACTTTATACAATTAAATCACGTGAATGACACTAAAATATGTCTTAAAACAATAAAATCTAACTCACTTTAATGATTTAAAAAAGCCTTAAGTTTTAAAATAGGCAGTAGAGAAACATGGTCATTTATTCCTGGTGGTTTAATGGCATTTAATCGTAACTGCCACTTAGTCTCTTTTTCTTCTAGAAGTGTTGTTTTTTATTATTAGTGTTTGAGTACATTGTTACTTCGTTGGTGTATTTTATCTGAGTCTCTTATAAACTGGTAACTATATTATTCTTAATGTTTCTGGTGTGCCTGCTATTATATTCCAAAAAACAATTACTTTGCACTTCTTCATTATAAATTCTGGCATGTAATGCTCCTTGTTTTTGTAAACCACTAGATCAAGGAATTTGACTGAAGCATAATTATATTTGAAAGTAAAACACAAATAATTATTCACGTTATTCAAATATTCAATAAAATTCAATAATTAATCTTCACTACCTCTCCACAATAAATATACATCATCAATAAAACATTTGTAAACAACAATATATTTCATGTAATTAGACTTGTAGATAAACTTTTTTTTTCCCAGCCCACCATAAAAAGATTAGCATAACACGGGGTCACGGCAGCTCCCACTGCATCCCAATTTCTTTGTTTGCAAAAGTGAGATTCAAACACAAAATAATGATATGACAAAATCACATCTGAAGTTTTTCTAAATAATCTACACTGACTAGATGAGAAAATACTAGATACATTAATCTCACTGCAAACCCTCTCCACATTATCTTCAATGGGAATGACAGTGTACAAGGATCCAACTGTTGCAGTCACTAATAAATCAGAATAATATACCTGAAAAAATAGCAAAACTATGCATAAAGTGAAAATAATCTCTAATAAAATTATCATTTTAATTACCAATTATTGCAAAACTATGACAACAAAAACTGACATGGACTCAGTATTGTTCCCTTGACTTACCACTATAGGCCTAAAGGGAAGGTTCCTAAGTTCTTATGTTTTTTCAGCAATCCAAATACTTTACTAATTTTAGGTATATTAATCCTGAAATACTCTGCCAAGTAACTATTGTTTGGGCCTTCCTTGAGACATTGTTTTAAATGTAATTGGCAAGCCTATAGTATTTCATTATATCAGCTCACAAGACTTCCCTGTAAAACTTCTTGTTGGACAAAAGCTTATACATACTTGCCTTAAAATGAAACGTTTCTAAGATAACTATAGCATTACCCTAGTCTGCCTTAATTTCCAAACATTCTTCTTTGGTTTGCATGAATCTCAATGATTTCTTCTGTTCAAAATATAGATTATAAATTTTAATTCAGAGTTCTTTGTTAAACAAATCTTAAATCTCTTTCAGTTGTCTTTAAAAAAACCTCTAACTCTGGCTTAAGTGGTGGGTTGTACCAGTTAGGCTTCTTAAAAGGTACACTGTTCCCTGAAATATGCTTTTAAATACATTTTAAATTGAGCGTTATTACATATTCCCTTAAACAACTGACAGCCTTGCAAATATCAGCTCTCTTGGCTGGCACAAAAGACCATCCTTTACTTAACATACTGATGTCTTCTTCCTAAAACACTATTAGATAAATTGACCATTTAAAGGAATTATCTGTAATAGTACCTTTTACCTCCTGTATCTACCCTTCTTGTTGTTCCATTGATTTTGTTTGAATTGCATCATGTACATGTCCTTCTATTCCCATGTTGCAGTATTCAGACTGTGGGATTTCCAGCCTTCAGGTGACCCAACGTTGGCTCCTATACAAAAGCTTAAGACTGACTGCCGTAGATGTGTGGGACTTCACATGTAAACCATGGAGTATAAATGTGATGTCGGCACGCATAGGCCTTACAACTTTTCAGCCGCAGATGATGATTACTTTGACCGCTTCACTCCTACGTCTGAAAACTTCTAAAAGATAAATACCCTGTTAGGGTTTGCCTTTTTTGTACTGTCTTAAGCTTTAGCTTGGTTGCTGTAGTTGTTTTTCTTTAGCTGATGTTGGAGAAAAAGAGTAAATGTAGTTGTGAGTGCCAGATTCCACACAAAGACTCCCACGACCGCTGTGTCTTTTGTTTAGGTAAAGAGCAAGATCACAAGGCTTGGTCTATTTTCCAATCCTTCATACCCAAGACCTTATGCAAGCCATCTGTCTGTGTTAAATCTATTTTTAGAAAACCAAAGGCTTAAATGCCTCATGCTTAGGATGGATTTTGAGTTGGCCGCCCAAGCTGGACAACCGCTGAAGAAAGCCAAGGTTTGCAGGCCTTCTCCAGATGGCGCTCCACCTTTGGATGTCCCGCTGGCTATCGTTCTAGGGACTGAGGTACACCCGATTGCTCCAACAGTTCTGACGGCTCCTCTGGAAGAGGCCATGTCACTACCCATGGAAAGCACATCAGCAGAATTGATTCAGATGTCGGTCATAACTGACATTGAGGGGGAACCATCACTTGACCGGCCACCCGAGACCTCTCCTACACCAGCGCAGGTCTCTGTTCATAGGTTCATAGGTTCATAGGTTAGTACTAAGCTAACTGCCCTTGCGAGCCATTTTAAGCTTAGCCAATTATCCCTTGTGAGGTTCAAACCCTGCACCTTGTGTTTGTAAGGCAAACACCTTAACCATTAGGCCACCCTCCACCCATTTCCTGTTTCCTTGCCCATCAAGATGCACACTCCTTCTAAAAGGAAGCAGAAAATGAAATACTTGACCCCAACACCTCTGGCAGCTCCAGAATGGGAGTCCTTCACTTCTTCCTCGATGCAGGCCTTTATGGCACTTAGGCCTACAGGCCCTAGTCCCACTAGCATGCCTGTACTGAGTCCTAGGCTGGCTTCGGCCTCCTCTCTGCCTTTAGCATCTACTCAGCAAACAGTTACCCAGGAAGTCCCAGATCAGTCTTACTCCTCCTCTGAGGAATCTGTCTCCTATGCCTCCCCCATAGTCTATTATTCGTTGGAAGAAAACTCTATTGAAGAGGACTCCCCACTTGAGGACTTATCATTTGGGGAGACTATCTCAAAATTGAAAGAGTATTTCAAGTAGAATACTTCTTAGTCTCTGAAACCCAGAAGGGGTACTTTGAGCTTTTACAGCTTGACTCCCCTTCACCTTCAGTCATCCCTCCAGTTCTCCCAGCTTTCTTGGATGCCTTCACTTCTGTTACCAAGAACCCAGACTCTCAACTTCCTGCCCCTAAGAGGCCGGATAGGTTTTGCAAGTCCCTGATGACTACAAGTTCCTCATAAAACCACCTTTGGCTGAACCAGCTGTTATTGCAGTATCCCCAGAGAGACAATTTAGGCAGTTGGCTTCTGCTTCCCTACTGCCATCCAATAAAGTCAGCAAAACCATGGACAGGATGGGGAAAAAGGTATACACCTCATCTACCCTAGCTTTCAGGGCTATAAACTACCAAACTCACATGGTGAAGTATGCCCTAGACCTAGTCTCTCAGGCCTTCACCTTGTTGGCTATCACCCCGGACTGTCCAGCCAAATCTGCGATTTCCTCCAAATTGTCCCTGACCACCCAAGTAGCCAGACACTCTATCCACTGCAGCTATGATGTTGCAGAAGCAGTTGCCAGATCTGCTGCCACAGCATCCACCATGCGCAAATACTCCTGGCTCAGACTACAACATCTACTGGATGATTTTAAAGCCAAGATCATGGATTCTCCTGTGGATAACCTTCTATTTGGCAAAAATGCTGCAGAATTTTTTAAAAACTTGCAAGAAAAAAACAATGAACTGCAGGATATTAAGTACTTGCTGGTGTCTCCAGTGCCCAGATATTACAGGAACTACCCAGCCAAAACATCCTTTGTTAGAAGCGCCATTTCCACATCTTGTCTCTCTACTGCCAGACCATGTAGGGGATCTCAGAGACAACCTAATCACAGATCCCTCAACCACAACCCCCCAAAAAACAGCCATTTCCAGATAGAGGGGGACCCTCCACTGTGTGACTGCCTTGCCCAAGTGCCCCAGTCCTCCCGCCTTACCCAGTGCCTCCCTTTTTGGAAAACCATCACTAGAGATCTGTGGGTTCTTTGCATCATCCAAAAAGGATACTTTCTTTCCTGGAAAGTAACTCCTACACCAGTAATGATTCCTTTCCCTCCCAAAAATCACCTGCCTCTACTTCCTCCCATCCTGCAGAAACTAGTCTCCCAAGGAACCATAGAATGAGTTCCCTCAGGTCAGGAGGGATGAGGCTTCTACTCCTGCATCTTATTAGTTCCAAAACAGGATGGCACCTGGAGACCTATCCTGGACCTCTTTTACCTAAACCTGTTCCTACAGGTTCCCTCCTTCAAGATGCATTCTTTTCAGTCTTACCTTTAAGCATCCCTGTGACTAGCACTTTCTCTAATACCTGCTGGAAAGCAATAGGAAGCCTTAAACTCATACAAACACTGAACTTTCCTTGTTAACAAGGAGAAATTAATAGTAGGCACTAAACAGCCTATAATTGCAAAGTACCTTGCTAAGGAAACAGCTCCTATACTTTACAAAGAAAAAAAAAAGCCCCAAACCAGGCATGTCCAAGGGTCAGCATCCAGTGATTTCTCCTGTCCACCTGGTGAATCTGGGCATACTGGGGCAATGCAGCAATTGCCTCATGTACACAGACAACCCTCTCCTCCTACCACCCAACACTACAACCTGTGAGAGATGCACTTACATAGCTAAAATGGAAGCAAAGCTCTCCCCCCAAGATTGTGCTAAACAGTCAAGAGGAGAAGGTTAACACCCACACTACACCTCAAGCAACACATAGCCCTTCTAAACCCGCACCACCAACACCCACATATAGCAACACTAAATCCACATATGCAGAGGCCCTTAACTGTAACCTGCCCAAGCAACAAAGACCTCTGAAGCTGAAATGCAAACAAACACCAATCACAACCAATGTGTCACATAGTTCACAACACCAGTGTGCCACCCAGCAACAGCCCCTAAGGCAAGACAATGTACCTAACACTTTAGTCATAGGTGACTCTATAGTCCGGCACACTGATGTCCCTCTCACCAGGTTGAATAAGGAGAAAATTACAGTCAGCTGCCTGTCAGGTGCCAGGATCTGCCACATAACGCATGCATTCAAGTCACTCCACAACAAGTACAAATATGACTCTGTCATTGTCCATGTTAAAGTGAATGACTTGAGACGTACCTCACTGGACTACATGAAAAGAGACATGGAAGAGCTCTCAGATCATGTGGCCCAGGCAGGTATGACCCTAGACCTGAGTAGCATCCTGCCTTCGCCCAGAATGATACCACAATATAAGGATAAAATGATTGACTTCAACAATTGGCTAAGCTTATGGTTTCATTCAAAGGGGATCCAGTATCTGTCTGCCTGGCATGACATGACTGACAGACCACGATGCTTTGCCAGAGATGGTCTGCACCTGTCACCCCTGGGATTCAGGTTACTGGCTAAGGCTCTTGCCACCCCAATAGTGCCTTTTTTAGGCAAACTTCAAAGGACAAAACCACCACCATAACAGGTACAAGCATGCAAAATCTGAAGGTAATGCTACTCAATGCTAGAAGTCTAAACCTCAAAATGCACTCTCTCGAGGCACTCCTAAAAATGGAGAACATCGATATCTGTGCAGTAACTGAGACCTGGTTCAAGGCTCCAGAGAACACCACTGCAATACCAGGCTACAACTCTTACCACACTTTTTGGCCACCAAACCAGGACTGAAACACTAAAGGTGGAGGAGTGTCAATATTCACCAAGGATATTCACACCACCAGGCTAGTTGGCCAACACAATGTGTCTGAAATTCTCCAAGTGCAACTAACACTAAGTAAGACTGCAATCCAAATTGTAGCTTGTTACAGATCCCCCACCATACCTCAGGATTCTCACTACACCTTTCTAAACATACTGGAAAATATTAAGATAGAACCAACCACCCTAATACTGGGTGATTTTAACTACCCTGCCATTAACTGGGAAAACTGCTCATGTCCCAACACCTTTGCGCAATGGTTCTTGGAATTCATAAATTCCAACGCCCTGGATCAACTAATCCATAGTCCCACCGGGGGCTCCAATATCCTAGATCTGGTCATTACCAACATGGGAAATCAATGCTCCATACCTATGGTCACCCCCTCGTTAGTCAGGTCTGACCATAAGCTAATCACCCTTAAAATCCACATCCCACCCCACCCCCAGTAAAGAAACCACAATAAAAACTTCTCCAAAGCCAACTTCATGCTACTCAAGTCAGAAGTGACAAACTTCATGACACCCATGCAGACGGAACTGAAAGTTCAACTGCTGAATCCTACACTAAGGCACTGTACGAGCACATCCACTCATGCATGAATCGTGCCATCCCAAATAGAACCAAAATGCTCTCATCCAAAAAAGGAAGCCAATCTGGTGGTCCCCTGCCATAAACAAACTTTACAACAAAAGGAAGAAACTTTTGCAGAAAAGAGGAAAATCCCAGGATGCAAAAAACTCCCTTACTAGCCTCAGTAAGAAACTGAGATGCCTCATAAAATCCTCCAAAGCTAGTTATGAAAATACAATTGCCAAAGATTCCAAAGACAACCACAAAGCATTCTATAACTATGTCAAGAATCTAAATGACAATGCTCAGATCTGCTCTGAGCTAAAACAGAATGGCATTAAATATACTGATCCAAAGGATATTGCCAATATCCTGGCAGATCGATTCAGTGCCAACTTCACCCCTCTCACCCCTAAATGGCCCATCTCAATACCAGAAGATTGCCAAATTCCAGTAATAACGGCCACACAGGTACAAAACGCACTCTCTAAAGCCAAGAATACAGCATCCATGGGACCAGATGACATCCCGGGCTGTGTACTACATGAACTACAATATGAACTGGCACCTCACCTAAGTGTCATGTTTAATCATAGCCTCACCTCAGGTTTCATGCCCACTGAGTGGTGCAGAGCTACAGTTATCCCAATCCACAAGGGGGATCCACCTTGGATCCCGGAAACTACCATCCCATCAGTCTGACAAGCCTTATCTGCAAGGCCATGGAGCGTATTATCATGGAACTTATAAACAAAGACATTGGCAACCTTCAAACACTGGACCCCACCCAGTTTGGGTTTGTGAAGGGCCGATCTTGTCTCCTGAACCTGATTGACTTCTTTGAATCAGTCTCCAGAGCCATGGACAAGGGTAAGGTGGTCCACACAGCCTATCTAGACCTTGCCAAGGCCTTTGACACCATCCCCCACTCTGGAATCATAGCTAAACTTACTAAGTTGGGCATTAATCCCTATGCCACCCAATGGGTTGTTAAATGGCTTACTGATAGAACCCACAATGTAAAAGTAGCCAACTCCAAATCCAGCTCCAGACAAGTGACAAGTGGAATACCTCAGGGTTCAGTCCTGGGGCCACTCTTGTTTGGCATCTACTTCTCTGAAGTACAGGTCAACACTAAGGGACTCTGGCTAACAAAGTTTGCAGATGACTGCAAACTGGGAGCCATTATTGAATCCCCAAATGATGTGGATACTCTACAAAAGGGCCTTACAGAAACAGATGCTTGGTGCCAGAGCCATGGGCTCAAGCTCAATGCCAAGAAATGTATTGTTATCCCCTTTGGGAAAAACATGTATCCATGAATTACCATATAGGTGGCAGTACACTAAACACAGAAAGTGTGATAAGAGACTTAGGGACACAGGTGGACAGTGGTCTCACCTACCTTCGATAACCACATCGCCACAACAGTCAGGAAATCCTTCTATGTGGCACACCTCATCAAAAAGGGCTTTTCATCCAGAAAAAAGGAGGTCATTGTCCCACTGTACTCATCCCTCATTAGACCCATTATAGAATACAACGCCCCATTTGGTATGTACCTCTCAAGACATCTGCAACAACTGGAAAGGCCTCAGAAATACCTCACTAAAAGAATCACAGGCCTAAAGCAGATGCCCTACGCTGACCTCCTTAAAAAACTCCAGCTATACTCTGTCACATATCGTCTACTCAGAGGTGATCTCTGCTTAATATACAAGGCCATGTCAAACCCAGAGCTGTTGGACATGCTACACTTAAAGAAATCCCAATCCCTCAGAGCTACACGCTCCAGGGATCTAAACCTTGTCATCACAATAAACAAAACATGCTGGAGGGATAGGTTCCTGACCCAGAGACTTCCCAGACTCTGGAATAGATTGCCCATACATGTCAAGCAGAGTGCCTCTTTGGACCTCTTCAAGAGGAACCTTGATGATTGGATGGGAGAAAGGAAATTCACCCCAGGGATCACGTCAGTCACCCTGCTAGACAGGGGTCCAGGAAAGTAAATAATGTGGGAAGAAATAGCCAGGGAATTGTTATGGATAGGCTTGTATAAGCCCTAGGGCTGATAGCCTAGTACCAACCTATGAACGTATGAACCTATGAACCTATGATAGCTAAGATCACCCATTATTAGGAATGAGCTGTCAGATTTTATCTGAGATGGTTAGTAATGTGGTGGCATTTTTGTTTGAGGCTGCAGCCAGTCCATATTTGAGTTGAGATAAGAATATTCTTTTGTCTATGGCAGCTCTGGCTGGCTTGGAGAAAAGAGGCAACAGCTTGTTTGGCCAGAACAGTTGTGTGTTGATCATTTTGCATGTGCTTTAAATGTGCAGTTGAAAGTTAATGAAATTGGTCTAGCCAAATGCAAAGGTATGGGAAGAATGTACTAGTTTCCATGGTGGTACTGTTAACATCTTTAATGTTAGGGAATCTGGTAGGAATGATCAAGATGGCTGCCGACTAGTTTAGTCCCTACTCCTTGAGCTCCTCACAGCTATTTAACTTTTGGTTTTTTTACAACTTTATACCAATCTTTTTCCTCAGTTTTTTTTACTAAAAGATTTTATAAATCTTTTACTACGAATTTGGATTATTTTTTACTCTGGACTTCTTATCCTGGGATTTATTTTACCTCAGAACAATTTTGTTCTCTCTGCTGCTGGGACACCTGCTGCTCCAGTCTATTCCTGGTTCCTGAAATCCTGTCAATTGCAGTTCATCTCTGGGCATGGCTACAAAATCCGACTCCATGGAGACTCAGCCTACAAAGGCCAAATTTTCTTCAATGCTCTCTCCTGAAAAAGATTCCATTTCAAAAAGACTAAGGACATCTAAACAACCTACTGAAACTTCCAAAGTAAGTAATAAAGACTTAAATGATTCAAATTTCCTTTTAGACAAACTAAAAGTAGCATTAAAGCCTATCCAAAGTGCTATCCAAAACTTTTCAGAACAATTTGCTGACTTTAGTAAAACTTTAAAGCAAATAAATGATAGAATGGATATGATTGAAAACAGAAATTCAGCTTTAGTGTTAAAAACAGATTCATTGGAAAGTGACCTTAAGTCTAAAGATAAGATTATTTCTGATATACAAGCTTAACTGTTGGATTTGGAGGCCAGGAGTCGAAGAAATAACATCATTATTCGTGGTTTGCCTGAATCTTATGACAATAAAAACTTGCTATCTGTGACTAAGAATATCTTTGAAACATTGTTAAACTGTGAAACATCTTCAAAGTCTATAATTGTAGAGAGAGCACATAGAGCATTACGTGCAAAGCAAGATTCTTCCACACCAAGGATTATTTATACTAAGTTATTAAACTTTCAGGATACTTTCCAGATCCTGGAAACAGCTAAAACTAAAAACAGTTCATATGGAAGTCTCACAAACTATCTTTTTCCCAAGATCTTCCTTCTCAAATTAAACTAAATAGACAAAAACTTGCCCCTATTGTGCTGACTTGATAAAAAGAGGGATAAGATTTCTGATGTCCTATCCAAATACTTTGTCTTTTACAGTTAATGACAAAAGGTTTGTGTGCTCAGACCCCAAAGATGCTAAAGACATTTTTCTTAAAACATTTAAAAAGCTTCCTGACACTGTATCATAATATGTTACTGTCAATGGAATACAAAAGTGTTATTTTTCAGACAATATTTATAATATAGGATGTACATGTCTGTTATGACCTAATCCTATTTCTTCAATAACTTGTTTTGAATTTATTTTGTTTTAATTCTGATAAGTTTTAAATAATATTGTGCTATGACAGGCTTTCCAGATTTATAGATTTACTATAAGTGCTAAAAACAGTCAAATAGTTATGTTTCTATTTCCTTGCTTTGTGTGAAGGCAGTATACTAGTTTTTTTAAAAGCTTTTAAATTACAGTCCCCTGTGTCAGTTATAAGATGTATGGAGGGAGAAACCGCCTCGAGACTCTTGAAGGAAAAATCTTCTGCTCATAGCTTCAGCTGCTGTTCTACATGATCAGCACCCACTACAGACTCTCTGAGATGGATGGTGACGTCATCATTTGTTGTGAAAGCACGACAGCTTGCATACACAATTGCGCTTTGTTTTCAGCATGTATTCAGCATCAGGAATGTTTTATTAGGACTTTCTATCATTTACAGTGTTCTCTCATCTAAGGATGTTTTAAGTTTAAATATGTCTTTCTCACACATCATCCTATACATGTCTCTCTCGCCCAAAGCGAGCAGTTACCTTCATGCATTAGATGGAAATTGTTCTTGAAAACAAATGAACAGGTTAGTTTCATTTATTACAATTCCAGAAAATGGGTAAAGAAGAGAACATATATTTTCCTACAAAATGTTGTTTTTATGTTATCTTGAAAGATGCCAAAATGTTTAAATAGACAAGTATTACACTGTACACCTGTTCATTTGAGAAATTCATGCATTTTTTTTTTCAGAAGCTTGATTAGGGGACTGCAGTTGGTGGTTTTGTTATAGAAAGCCTTTACACAAATGTAATGCTTGGAATGGATATCTTTAAATGTTATTAGCTAAACTTACCTGTCTATATTTAAACTCCTTGATTTTTTGAGTTTAGCCTACTTGTTTTTGTTCTATTTAGATGTTATAATGAGTATATTTATGAACACTGTGTTTTTACATCCTGTTTGCTGTATTGCTTTTATATTTTAGAAGGACAGTTTAACTATATAATTTAACAGAGCTATTAGTATAAGTATTCTAAAATTTATTTAAATTCATATGAAAGTACATTAATATTCATTTAATCTAGTTTACATTTGTGTAGTTTGTACTACTATCCAATAGTTCTTATTTGTATTTATCTTTGAACATTAGATGGCGCAAAACCAATTTATAATAATATATTTGTGAGCAGATGCTATATTACTGCTATTTAGACGGATTAGCTTATCTATATTGAATTGTTTCTTAGAGTATGGTCTAGGAGGACAGTTTATGCTTTTATTTGAACTATAGTTAAATGCTCATTCTATAGTTATTTGAGTTAGTTTTTTTTTTTTTTTATCACATACTACTGGGAAAAAGTTACTACTAATTAAAAAGTTGTTTATTGGATAGTACATGATTTTATCTGTTGCTTAATGTTTATGGCTTTTATATATATAATTATTCATATGTATACCTTATATATGATACAACTATGATATTTCTCACTGTTAGTTTACATATAGAAGTAGTGTTTGTGATATTGTTATCTTTATATTTATTTACATTACCTTACATTTGTTCTGTTTATGTTGTAATTTAATTTATGTGTATTGTTTTTAGTTTGGTGAGGTACATTATTTTCTTCTTTGAAATACTTGAGAGCCGACATGCTATTGTTTTTACCCAATAATAGGAGCTTTTAGTAGTATAATTTTTAGGGACCAGGTATGTTGGACATCTTAGATGGAGTTAGTCTTGTATATGTTTTTATTAGTATTACTTGGTTTTTAATTTGTGTTAGGCTTCCTTTGAGCAATTTTATATTAATCCGATGTTATTATTATTTATAATTACAACTTCTATCTTATTTCTGATCTTCCTTTATCACAGGGTGATTGGTGGGTAGGCACTAGGGTTAGGATAAAGGATATTAATATACATTACTGTTTCTTTGAAATTTTTTTTTTTTTTTTTTTCAGCAAATGATATTGTTGACCTGACACATATTCAAATGTTGCTTTTTTTTTTTTCATATTATGATTTTACTGCTCTTGAAATTTTTTTTTCTTTTATTTTCAGCAAATGATATTTGTTGACCATTACATATTCAAATGCTGCTTTTTCTTTTTTTTTTTCTTTTTAATATTATATTTTTTTTTACTGAGTTCACCTTTATAGCATCAATAATGATTGTATGCCTTGAATATGCCAGTTGATATAATATTGGATTCTTGGAATGTTAGAGGTATTCAAGGCAAAAAAAAAGTCATTATTATTTCATTTGATTTTTAAGTCACAGGCAAATATTTGTTTTATTCAAGAGTCCCATATTCCGCGTCTTGATTGGAATAAAGAGAGAAATAAAAAATGGATCAAAAAGATAGTAGCTTCAGGTGTCTCATCTAATTCCAGAGGAGTAGCTATAATCATTAATCAAAAATTCATGGGGAACATTATTGATGAGAAATTTGATAATGAGGGGAGATGGTGCTTATTTACCACTTCTATTGTTGGTCTGGACAAACCTCTTTTAGTCTTAAACTTTTATGGCCCATGTAATTCACACATTTGTTCATTTAAAATTTATAATATTCTCACATCCTATAAAGACCACCATATTATAGTGGGTGGTGACTGAACGCAGTAATAAATCCAGTAATTGATCGATCCCTCCACTGTTACTTATAATTATCAATCTACTATGGCCCTTAATGATTTGATGGCGGAATATAATTTAATTGATCCACTTCACAATGTTAAAGTCTTAAATAAGAATGATATCTATACTTATTACTCCAAGTGTTACCGTCAATGGGTCCAGATTGGATTTCTTTCTAATTTCTGATTATATCTCAAAATATATTTTGGATTTTAACAATGAACCTAGATTTCGACCATTCAAGAATCTAAAATTAAACATAAACTCTAATATTATAAATAAAATTGACTTTAATAAGTGGTCTTTAAAATAATAATTTACTGCTAAATGAAGATATTTGCAAAAATGTTCAGAAATATTACAGGAAATGGCATCAGACATTCCTTATGACATACAATGGGCTGCATGTATGTGAGATTAAGAGGATTATTTATTAGTAAAGCAGCTTTTTCAAAAAGCAATACTTTAAGAAAGAGGAGTTCTTAAAATCTAGAATTTTTTCCTTGGAAAATCATCTTAGACTGAATCATGACCCCTACTAGAAAAAAATCAGAAAGATTTAATTTTGCTTCACCAAAATAATCTCTCTTAGCTGAACAAAAATTACTTGCCTCATATTCAGAATGGGCCCAGGTTCCTTCTAAAATTATTAGCGAGAATTATTAAAGTTAATTTTGAAAGACCGAAAATCTCATCTTTATCTTATAAAAATAAATTATATAACACGGATGAAGAGATAATTCAGCTATTCACTTCTCTATACTGATTTATATTCAGGTTCTTCTAATTCAGTTAATGATAATCACTTAAAAATATTTTAAATTCTCTACATTTCCCTAAATTAAATGATAGTCAGCAAAATTACTTTCTGCTCCTATATCGTTACAAGAAATCTCGATTCAATTGATAATCTTAAATTGGGAAAATCTCCTGGTCCAGATGGTTTTACTCCAGAATTTTTCAAACTTTCAAATTGGTAATTCTTCCCTTTCTTCTCAAAGTATATAATCATATAAGAGTTAACGATATCTCAGATATTCATTGGAATAATCTTAAAAACCATCCTAATTCTAAAATAATAAAAAAATCTGACCCAATAAATTATAGACCCATTTCTTTAATAAACGTAGATATTAAGATTTTATCATCTATTTTGGCTAACAGATTGAAACGGATTTTACCTCAATTATTTCCCTAGATCAATCAGGTTTTATGTCCCACAGACATGCTTGGGATAATACTCTGTCCTTAGAGTCTATCATTCATCTCATTAAAAAAAATCAAACCCTATATATGCTCTGATCATTGATGCATCAAATGCCTTTGACAGAGTCTGTTGGAACTTTCTCTTTCAAACTATGTCATGTTTCAATATTCCTTTATTCTTTATAAATTTTTAAAAGTTTTATACAAAGATATGTTTACTAGACTTTACATTAATGTTTTACATTAATGGTCAATTTTCTTCTCCTATAAAGATTACCAGAGGAACAAGACAGGGTTGTCCATTGTCTCATTGTCTCCTTTCTTTTAACATTTTATTTAGAACCTTTGTTGTTGTATATTATTCAAAATACTTTTCATAATGTCCCCAGAATTCTTAATACCAAATTCATTTTTCAGCTTTCGCTGATGATCTAGTTATTTACTTCCAAACTCCATTATCTGATTATAGAAAAATAACAAACTCCATTGATTACTTCTCTTCGTTTCAATTATCTTTTAAATTCTTCTAAAACTCATATCTTTCCCTTAAATCACTTAGCACATAAATAATTTTTGTTTTCAGATCATCATTTTCAGTTTACTTATAGTATAAAATATTTAGGTATCAATTTAGAACACAATAATAAATCTTCTTTTCAAAATAACATCAATAAAGTATGGAACTCAATATTATCTGATATGGACAGATGGAAACATCTAAACCTTTCACTTTTATCAAAGGCGGCTATAATTAAAATGAACATTCTGCCTAAATTCCTTTACCAGTTCACATCATCTGATCAGATAATTCCAAAATCTTTTTGAGTCTGTAAAAAGCTTTGGCAAAATTTTTATGGTTCCCTAAATCTGTTAGAATTTCCTATTCCAGATTGTCAATTTTGAAGGACAAGGGTGGTTTAGGCCTTCCTAATCTATATCTCTATTATTTGATTGTCTCATCTAATAAACTTCTCACCATATCTAATTTCAAGAATATTTCTTATACAAATCATTCTTTATGGATAAAATTATGGTACAATTACATCATTTCAAAAATATAAATCCAGAAGCTATTCCTTTTATCTCTTTGGATAGTTTATTTATTAAAAATATGTCTACTGTAATTAAACAAAAGATTAGAGCCTTCCAAACCTTACTCAAACTATGTAATCTAGAAAAGATTTCACCTTATTCAACCAATTCATCTAAACCCAAATATAAGGATAGACAACAAACCCTTTAACTTAACAAAATATCCTTTAATAAAAAATTTAAAAGTTAGAGATGTTTTGAAATATCTTGACTTATCTTTACCCGACAGCGAAATTTTGAAAGTAAATTGGAACTATTCACCAATCCTTAGTCAACTAAGAGTAATAATTAAAAACAAGTTTTTATGTTTAGACCACATAGAACTACAAATGAAAAATCTCGACACGATTATCAAAATACTTTCCTCATCAGATAAAATGCTCTCAAACTCTTATAAGTTAATCAATAGTTTAATAATGGACCATAATTGTCTTTTATCAAATGTTTGGTTAAGTTATAACTCCCAATTGTCAGAGTCTCAGAAACTTTTGGCCATTAGATATACAAAGGAATTTATCCCTTTTAAAAAAATATCATATACACAATTAATGATTAATAATGACGCCTACTATACCCCATACAAATTAAATAAATTTAACCCAAGTAAATCCCCATCATGTTCATGTTGTTCTCACCCCAAGCAGACCTTCTACATATCTTATGGTATTGTCATTTTTCTCACAGATTATGGACCTCTTTGAAAGTCAGATTGCAGAAAATGGGGTACCAAAAGTCTACATTGTCCTGGGAACTTGCTATTCTTCATATTCCATTAATTCATCTTTCAAAATTAGATATTCATGTTATCATTTTTATTTGCTCATTACTAAAACTTTACATAATACAAAATTGGCTGGATCGAACCAAACTAAATTGGGTTACTTTCCAGAAAATGGCTTTTTCATATATTGATGCTCAAAGGCACTTAGTTAGAAGTCCAAAAAAAGCATTAAAAAAGTTAGTGTTAGAAAAAGTCTTAAATATAATAAATAGTTAATGTTAAAATTTTTTTTTTTTCAGGTTGCCTAACTTGTATATAGTGTACATATTGCTTTATTACTTAATAATATGTTAAATCTCCTGAAGGATTGTTTTCTCATCTATGAGTCGAAATATGTTTATTTATACCTACTATTCATGTATAAAACTTCTAACTGTCTTGTTATTTATATATTTAATAAAAAAATTTTTGAGAAAAAAAAAATCTTTAATGTTAGGGAATCTGGATGATTTGCCTATTTTTGGTTGGTTCCAAATGCTATTGATTTTGTTTTTCACAGATTGAATTTATTTTTCTGACCTATTAGCCATGGTTGAGGGTTTGGAGGTCATTGTGTAGCTACATTTTTATAACAGATTGGGATTTGTTTGACCTGCAGATGACCACATTATCTGCGTAAAGATTTAGAGGTGTCTGGGGTGATCAGATGGGGCTTTGTTGATAAATACAGAAAATAACAGTAGGGCTGAAGTGGAACCATTGAGGACTCTGTTCATAAAAGGAGGTGTTTCAGAGGTGTGGGTGGCTATTTCACCTTGAAAGATCTACTGGTGAGGAAGTCTACAAACCAAAGTTTTGCATTGTCACTAATGCCTATTTCAGTTTATTTGCTAAATAGTAAGTTATGGTCAATTAGATCAAAGTTTTTTTGTGAGGTCAACAAAGACATCTCTTGTCAGGTAGCCTTTGTCCACACCGGACAGGATGTCATTTGGTGGGAAAAGAAAGCTGTTATGGTGCTGCGCCTAGACCAGAATACACATTGTTTACTGAGTACAAAAAGGTATTGATGTAAAAAAGCAGTAATTTGGTTGTGCATAACTTTTTTTCTCAGAATTTTACCAAACGTGGAAAGTATTGAGATTGGATGGTATTGCAAAGTAGTAGTTGGCTTGGGTAGTTTTAGAATTGGAGTGACTATTGCTTTTTTCCATAACTGAGTCATAATCTTATTAGTTAAGCAGAGGTTGTATATGTGAGAGAGAGGGAGAGAAAATAAGAGTCCTTACAAAGGTGAATGAACCAAGGGAGTAGGTTATCTGAGCCTGGGGAAGTATCTGTATTGGATCCAGTTGTGTTTCAGCCTCTTTGGTTCTAATCTTTTTGAAGTGGATTAGTAAAATGTAAAGGGAGGGAGAGGGCGGCTGTGGGGTTAGTAAATTTTTGTTGTTGATGTGTGTTGCTGAACTCATCATGAAGTCAGTGCATGAGAGTTTCTATGTTGTGGTATTAGAGGGGTAATAGGAGTGGAGTTGCATTGTCTTTCCTGACCAGTCAACAAGTTGATTTTTTCCAGAATCTTTTAGGTTTGCTGTTTTTGCATCTGTGAATGGATTGCTTGACTAGGTTGCTTAGTGAGGTATATTTGGCTCAAGAATCTGTGAAGGGTCTGCATTTCCAACAGTGCCATACTTCATTACATAATTTGAAAAGGTGGTACAGTTAATTAGATAGCCAGTAATGTTCATGAGGTTAAAGTAGCCTTCATAGTCAGGGAAAAAATTTGTTTTGCAGGTGCAGTAGGGTGTTGGTAAGGGGTCTGTAGTAAATGCTCAAAGAGGCGTTTCATCAAACGCCTCTTCATCAACACGTAATCAGTGACCTCACTAAAATGCGAACATTCAAAACAGCAATTTCTTTCCCTGGGAAAGAAATCACTTGCTGTAAAAACACATGCACACAGTTTCAAGCATAACAAAGTGGAGGTGGCCCAATGTGGGTGGCTGTGCCCCCCCCACCACAACTAAATATACCAACTCTGAGATCTCACTACAGTGGGGTAAAGGACAATGTCACGGCTCAGTCCAAGTGATTTTTTTCCCTGGGATAAAAATTGCTGACCTGAGCCTTCACGATTTTTGGATTTCGGTCTATATGTGTCAGCGAAATGGCATTTTCTGTAATGCCGTTTTGCTGATCTAATATAGACCCATTGATAAGCTTGTTAGTTGCTTCACTGGGGTCTTGTATGGCAAGTAAGTCAGACCAATCAAGGGTACAATGTGTTTTTTTTAAGTGATATTCGGAATGGTTTGGGATCTGAAGGCAATAAGTTTAGGTTTATATTTTAACTCTAGATTATGTATCGAGAACATTATATGACAGTGATTACTATAAAGGGTATATGTATGGTGAGGTTAGATGTCATTATTGGATTATAAGTTATTATAAGATCTAGTAAGGCATGTCTTTTGGATTGAAGTTTTGGTCTAATGGCTTCAGAGTTGACTTTTGTAAGACTTAAGCTGGCCAGGAGTACTGAGCTATTAGTGGCTTTTGTTCCTAAATAAGGTTGACAGTTATCCCACTCCACAAAGGGGGAGCCACCACAGACCCCGGAAACTACTGAGCAATCAGCCTAACGAGCCTGGTCTGCAAGGCTATGGAGCATATCATCATGGAACTTATAAACAATGACATTGGTAATCTCCAAACTCAGGACCCCACCCAGTTCGGGTTTGTAAAAGGCAGATCATGTCTCCTAAACCTGATAGACTTCTTTGAAGCAGTCACCAAAGCCGTAGATGAGGGTAAGGTGGTTCACACAGCCTATCTTGATCTCGCCAAGGCTTTTGACACCATCCCCCACTCTGGAATTATAGATAAAATCACTAAACTAGGTATAAATCCCTATGTCACAAGATGGTTTGCCAACTGGCTCACTGACAGAACCCACACTGTGAAAGTAGCAGACTCAAAATCCAGCTTCAGACCAGTGACAAGTGGAGTACCACAGGGTTCAGTCCTGGGTCCTCTCCTGTTTGGTATCTACTTCTCTAAAGTACAGGCCAACACAGAAGGTCTTTGGCTAATGAAGTTCGCAGATGACTGCAAACTAGGAGCCATAATCAAAACTCCAAAAGATATGGACATCCTACAAAAGGGCCTTGCTGAGACAGATGCCTGGTGTCAAAGCCATGGCCTCAAGATCAATGCCAAAAAGTGCATTGTCATTCCTTTTGGTAAAAACTCAGTACCCATGAACTACCACATAGGTGGTAGTCTACTTAACACTGAAAGTGTGATAAGAGACCTTGCGACAGGTGGACAGTAGTCTCTCCTTTGATAATCACATCGCCAGAGTGGTCAGGAAATCCTTCTATGTGGCACACCTCATCACAAAAGGTTTCTCATCCAGGAAAAAAAGAGGACATTGTTCCCCTCTACTCGTCACTCATTAGACCAATTATAGAGTACAATGCCCCTTTTGGTATGTACCTCACAAGACATCTACAACAACTGGAAAGGCCACAGAAATACCTCACAAAGAGGATTACTGGCCTCAAAGAGATGCCCTATGCAGACCGTCTCAAAAAACTGCAGCTTTACTTCATTGCATATCGCCTACTCAGAGGCGATCTCTGCCTAACACACAAAGCTATGTCAAACCCAGAGCTTTTAGACATGCTCCACTTAAAGAAATCCCAATCCCTAAGAGCTACATGCTCTAGGGACCTAAACCTCGTCAGCACAATAAACAGAACATGCTGGAGGGATAGATTCCTGTCCCAGAGACTTCCCGTACTCTGGAACAAACTACCTATCTATATCAAACAAAGCTCCTCATTAGCACTGTTCAAGAAAAATCTTGATGATTGGATGGGAGATAGGAAATTCACCCCGGGGATCACTTCTGTGGCTCTGCTTGACAGTGGCACAGGAAGATAACTTTCTTGGGTGGCGAAAGCAAGGGTACCTTTGGCTAGGCTTATATAGGCCCTAGGGCCAATAGCCTAGTACCTACCTATGAAGCCTCCAAGAAGGATTAGGATAGAGTTTTGGGGAGCTTTGGCATATATTTGATGGATGAGGGTATTGAATTTTGGTAGTGAGGCTGGTACATTTCTCTGATGTTACCGTGATATGCAGCAATAGATATCGAGAGAGGGAGGCTAGTTTACAAAACATTACAGATAAAAGAGGAGAGGCTAATAGTCTGCAAAAATTTCTGATTCAAAACTGACTACAGGTCTCTGCCTTTAGTCCTGTTGTTCATGGGGATAGACTTCCTCATACCAGATTCCAGTTTACAATTTATTCCCAGAAATCTCAGTTGTTTAATGCTAGAAATGGCAAATATTAGGATGGAGTCTATAAAGTCTTTCCTGAATATAGAGTTCAGAAATAAAATGTTTTCTCTAAATTGAGAGATTTGAATATGTTATCTTGTTTAAGGTTTTATAAAATGATGCAACAATAGTTTCATTAGTAATGATAACAGAATGTCCTATCCTAAAGATTATATATTCTAGTAACGGCATTTGATATTTTAGTATCAGCACTTAGTTAAGAGATATTTGGCACTTTATGAATGCGCACTGGCAGTCTGTGTGCATTATCAAATGGGTAATGACTTGTTGAATCACAAAAGGTTCATTCTGGATTGTAAAGTAAATGACAATGTTGTTGTTTGTCTTCCGGCTTTTTCCGGTAAGGGGTCACCACAGCGGAACTCCGGTCCGCTAATGATTGGCAGTAGATTTTTACGAAACGCCAAGGTGCCAGCTCGACGCCCAACCTTCAATGAAGGCACGCCCATTTACGCATGCATGTCTTTCGAATGTGATCCAACCACGGGGAGGACATGCAGACTCCACACAGAAGGCACTCCCAGGCCAAGCTGAGAATCGAGTGGGAGAACCTCTTGCTGTGAGGTAACAATGCTACCGCCATGCCACCGCAGCCTGTAAAGTAAATGACAATACAATCCAATAATATTATGGCCACTTTTGTCTTTTCAACAGCTTATAGAAACTGACACTGTCCTGGTAGTTTATCTAGTTGTAAAAGTTCAGTGGCTTTAGGGGTGACCATTGTTGATAAGATTTCTATAATCCAATCAGGACTATGGAATCTAGACTGCAACATCTATTGAGGGGAAATTTAATGGCATTCTGTGGTTATATCTGTTCCATTCTACTGGTCACATCACACACACACACACATTTATTTCACTTTATGCATGTTCAGACTGCATGAGTAATGTAAAAACCATCTGCCTGTACAGGTATGACTGTCATACTATATAACATAGAAGCTGCATTGACAGTTTCCCAATATGTGCACCAAACATATCTGAAAATAGTGCACAGTAGAGCCTACAATAATTTTTGGTATGTTGTTGAATTATTATTAGCATTAAAACCTCAGAGTAAGGCATTCTTTCATGTTAAATATGGTAACAATTGTACTATGTTTATAACACTTTGTCTTTTGTGGTGCTATATTTTTCAGCATCATTGACTTTATTTGCACATGTTCATTGATAAGGTTAAGCTTTTTTGATATTTTATTATGAGGCAGTGATATTATACCTGAACAATTCGGTATTTAAAACCAAACAGTAACAGATTAACTTGCATGCTTTTCTACACAGTAGCTCTTGCAGTATACCTAATGTGTTCATTTTCAGATGCATTTTTGCAGCACTATGAAATACTGCAACTAGTTCAGTTTAACAAAACAATACAAAACATTTGAATTTAATGTGGTAAATAAAAATTGTAATTCTAACTTATTACTGAATATATCATTATTTAAAATACTTGTAGTTTAATTAGAAGAACTTACGGCAAATGTTTGGAGTACGCCACTCAATGCAAACATTTTCTGAAATGCAAGCATCTGCATACATTGCTACAGAAGTGCAAAATCTGGCATTGCTTCCTTCCATGTCACAAACACATGCTTCCTCGATGCACTCATCATAATATGACTGATAAGGAACCTGCAAACATAAAAGAAATGCTAAGAAAAGTGCTGGTTTGGAACTCATACTACAAGCTGGAGTAATCTGTAGTATGGGTTTCTATTTTAGGGTTATTTAAAACTACAGATACTGTTTAGATCCTTACCTTACTATGACATTCTTTAAAGACACTGTCTTTGATTATGCTGCAGAGTTTTTCTGCCAAAGGCTTGCAGAGGGGATTGTTTTCACATTGAAAGATTTGTGGTTTCTCAGCTGAACACTCTGATTCCTGGCTTACCCAGCTGTTTCCAAATATAAAAGCATCTGCAACTTTTTGGTTGTCTCTTGTAGTAAAGTCATCTTTATTGATGCCATTGTTGTTGCCACAGAGGCCACATACCTTTCCCTATAGAAGAAAATGTGAAATGCTTGTAAATAAAGTACCTATGTGTTGTAATAGCATGATTACACTTTTACCAGCCATGGTACTGTCATGATTTCCCAAGGCATTCTCATTCGCAAAATTCAAAAATTTTATTAATAATTTGCTCTCATATTTATAGACCACTCCTTTATTATTTCTGGTAAAACTTACTTAAAATGTTGCACTTGACAGCTCATGCAAGCAAAAGATACTGGAATCAAATATTCTGACTAGTTTAACTCTGAGTTTATCCAGATATAGTAGAAAACTAATGGATTACATAGCAAAGTACTGACAATAAGACCATAATCGCTGCAAAGATAGGAAATAGTACTGTCACTAACAAACGTAACTGATAATTTGATATGCTCCAGAATTAGTTGCTTTATTGTGTAATGAAAAATAAATTTCCTTCTTAAAGCAAGAAGCTGTGCCAGTTAAATTGCACAGTAACACCTTTTCACTTACCCTTTGCACCATGGCGTGGGACACCAGCAGCTTCGTATTTTATTTTTCCAATCACTGTCTATATTTGCAGCCCATTTTTAAATAAAATCCTTTGTAAATTACTATTATTGCAACACTAATATCAGGTAACTTGATAACTTTATAACTTGGTAGCATCAGTGTAGGTGTAGCACAGGAATGCATTTGTAAATAATAATAATGCATGCATGGATTCCCAACCAATAAAGTCTATGGACACAGTGGGTGCTATCACAAAGGTGATGTCACAGATGGATACAGTAGTCTTACGTGGCATATGATTAATAAGAATCATGTGAAGCTTTGTATAAAGATACCTCCAGAAAATGAATTTGATGGTGGAAATGCATTGCAACGTGTTATCCTATGCTGCAATGCACGATTGCTGAATGGGTAAATGGTACATTAAACCCTAATTGCAGAATGAATGCTTTCTAGCAAGAGTTAATGTACAGGTAATACCCACTGAAAAACCAAATCTACCACTTCATGTCATCATACTAAGCTGCAATAAAGGTCTGACAATTAAAATACAAAGAATCACCCCTTTTTTGATGGTGAAAAGCAGCACTTTACTGCACAGTGAGTATAAACTGAAAATAAAAAAATAAAGAAAAGAGCATGTGTGTTGGTCAGCTTCTATGTTTGTTTGTGTGTTTGTGAGCTTCTATGTTTGTTTGTGTGTTTGTGAGCTTCTATGTTTGTTTGTGTGGGCTTGCATTGCCTGTGCTCATATGCGTGTGTGAGAATGTGAGAGTTACTGAAACACAGAGATAGAGAGGACACAAAGCTGACTGTGAGAAGAGTCCATCAGCGTACATTTTATAACTTTTGAAACTCTGAACATCAAGCATTACTAACTGATTTTAATCCTGAGTGATTTAAACAAAAGCTGAATGGTCACCATGCAGCAGCAAAACTATGGACGGCTGAAGGGGTGGGAGTTGAAATGCCTAGCATTATTTTTGCATTTATTGGCTCACAACAAGACATCTGAGGATGTGTTTCATAACAAAGTGAATGTTTGGTGTGTGTGTGTGTGTGTGTGTGTGTGTGTGTGTGTGTGTCTGCAGATATTACAGTAGACATTAAATACTTAAATAAATTATATTTTGGATGTAAAATACTTCCTCCAACAGCAATTAAATACACTAAATCAAGCTTTAAACATTTTCTAAACACAATAATGCCCCCCAAGGTGTGTGTAATTGTGGAAATACCCATCCAGGGGTGTAGAGGCCCAATGCCTCAGTACACCCCAGGGCATGTGTATTTACACAACAATATACACTCTGCTGGGAAATATTGCTTGCTTTAAAATGAAACAGAATACTTCAAGCTCTAAGAATCAAGAAATGTTCAATAACTTGACACTGTCTTTTTATATCAGTCTTTTTTACTAAATAAAATAACAGATAAATATAAAGGTTGTGAAACCACCTACCATTTGAGTTTTGCACAGCATTAAGCAGAATTTATTAAAAAATGTTCACAGAGAAACACAGTACATCGACAAAGACATACAACAAAGTGGTTGGTAATAAATAATTAAGCAACAGTGAGGTGATAATTGCATGTTATTTAACTTAAAAATGCAGGTACTGCAAAAATACACACGACTAATACACAAATAATCCTGAGATATAATTTCAAAGAAAAGAAAGTGACAAAGCAGCTACTAAATAGTTCTTTATGCTCAAAGGAAAATGAATGGTCATCCCAGAGGTCATTCTCTCTAGAAGTATGTTGGGGCTGTCGTATAAGTTCTGAGTTATACTGAATGTCTGAATAACATACAGACGTGTTTACTTTCACATGCAGTCATTAGCAATTCTGCAGGAATGTGTTACCTGCATATAGGAATTTATGAGTAGGCAGCATGTGTAATATTACTCGCACAAGCCTGTTACAGCAAGGGCAATCAAAAGGATTTGGTGAAGGATAGTAAAAAAAGATGGTGAAGTACATTAACCATTTGTTAAAAGCATATCAAACATCTCTAATACCACTATAATGTAAGAGATAAAAGAGGCAAGAAGAAATAATATGAAGAGTGGAAATTGGAGGGTCTTTACAACCTCACCAATTGCAATGTTACAGATAACAATCTACAAACATGTGACTAAATCTCTTATTGAGTTAACAAAATTGTAGTAGGTTTCCTTGGTTGTTTTCCTAGCAAAATATGCCGGCCACGAAAATTTGGCCTTATTTACTATATTTTAAGAGGACTTCTTAAGATTCTTATTAAGCTTTTTGTCATATGCATTTTCATACTGAATAAGAACTAAAAGATCATGTCTATTGCAGTCTTCCAGAAGTTTCCTGTAATACAGCATATACGATATGTTGGTTATGACGAAGAAAATATTGACATAACTCAGTCTATACATATATATATATATATATATATATATATATATATATATATATATATATATATATGTGTGTGTGTGTGTGTGTGTGTGTGTGTGTGTGTGTGTGTGTGTGTGTGTGTGTGTATGTATGTATATATATATATATATATATATATATATATATATATATATATATATATGTGTGTGTGTGTGTGTGTGTATGTATATATATACATATATATGTATATGGATCTAGGACTGTGGAACGAAACTTCAACAGTCCGAATCCAACTTTACTGAACACACTTTAACAAAAGTGCTTTTACCGAAAAGCACTTTCGCTAAAGTGCATTAAAAAAAAATGAAAAAAGAATTTAAAAAAAATTATGCAGGGGGACAAGCCCCCATGCACCCCCCACTTTAATATTCTCACCCTGAGATCGCAGTGTTGATCTGTGAAGGCCAGAAACCACTGGAATTCAAGATGTTCTGAGGTACATTTTAGAGTTTTCTCCCAACTATTTTCATCCAGTGATGGCTTGAATAAAAGTCAAGGAAAGAAATCCACTATTATACTTTAACTTTGCTTTTTCCTGCATTCTTTCAAAATAACCCAACTGGCAAGAATGTACTGTAGTACATGTGGAATAAATAATCCAATTAAGCTGGACCCAGCAGCCATGTGGTTACAGATGTGCTGAGGTCCATTTTAGAGCTATCTACCAATCTTTTGATCAAATGATGACCTGAACAGAAAATGAGCAAAGAAATAAATTCAGTCCTTTATTTTATTTATTTCAAGCAAGATTTGTGTCTGGCAAAATAACAGGTCACAATAAAATGCTTGCAAAGATACATGTATCATATCTGGCAATCATGTCTGTATCTCTACCCACTGAAAAGTAAAATAGCCACCTTCTGTGTATCCCTCTGTTGTTAGACTGGGATGAAAACATAAACTGTCCTAGACATATATTTTGTGTGGCTGCTGTTCAACATATATACTGCATGCTTCCTTACCTCTATCCCCAAACAGATATTTTTTTTCTGTCTACAACCTCAATGTCAGACTAGAACAAAACTGAAAGAGCAAATAAAACACAGTAACAGTTGAAGATGTTGCTGTCAGATGTACAGAACAGCATGACCCCATACCTCTACCCCACAAAATAGCAAACTGTAGATTTATGTGTTGCTTGATTGTAAGAAAGTGAAAATAATAATAATCACAGTAATGCAATTCAACAGTGCACGTGCTCTAGATAAGATATGGAGACTGTGTGCACACATCCAAGATATAAGATATGGAGACTGTGTGCACACATCCAAAATATAAGATATGGAGACTGTGTGCACACATCCAAGATATAAGATATGGAGACTGTGTGCACACATCCAAGATATAAGATATGGAGACTGTGTGCACACATCCAAGATATAAGATATGGAGACTGTGTGCACACATCCAAGATATAAGATATGGAGACTGTGTGCACACATCCAAGATATAAGATATGGAGACTGTGTGCACACATCCAAGATATAAGATATGGAGACTGTGTGCACACATCCAAGATATAAGATATGGAGACTGTGTGCACACATCCACGATATAAGATATGGAGACTGTGTGCACACATCCACGATATAAGATATGGAGACTGTGTGCACACATCTAAGATTTTTTTTTTTTGGGGGGGGTTAAAGAAATAATGACCACACTATCCAAAGCTCCCATATAAGCTAAGAGGATTGATTATAACAAAAAATATAAAGTGGTAATGATCAAACCATTCCCAGCTCCCCGCACAAGGTACAACAACAACCTTCTGTGCACACCTCTAAGCAAGATGGCCTTTAAACTAGATGAGGTTTCAATATTGTGTCTGCAGCTATGTGGTGTGAGACGGTAAATCTACTTGCTATGCCATTGTCAATGATGTTACTTTCCAATGCATCCTGCTTCTGCCAGACCAGCAAACATAGCCACTTATCATGTGTAGTGTTAATGCTTATGATTTCTTTCACGGCCAAATTGTTCAGTGACATATACTGTGACCTCTCTACACACACATACATAAGCTAAGCCATAGCAATAGTAATTTTACAATGACTTTAGCAATCACAGTATACTGTGTGAAATTATTCCTACCACTTTAGATCAGTGACAGCTTGACAGTGATCAAACAGTAACAAGGATTAATCAATTGTATTCAGAGATGGCCCTGTACCCATCAATTACAGCCACTTTACTGACTGCTTACACTTCAGGTATCCAATTGTAATAAAAATAGTGGTCACAGTAATAAAACATTCCCTCTTATTTCATGTAAATACTCACTAGTCTTCCAAATGCAGATTGCTGAATGTTCAAAATGAGCAAATGAGAAGTTGCTTTTACTGACACACATTTCCCTATGCTATCTAGCAGTTATAGGTACTTCTGTACCTCATCTTTGGTCATCAAAAAACAGTGGTCAGACATTAAGTAAAGAATACGCTCTCCAGCATGGGATGAGGATTATACATTTTTTCTACAAGTCCTAACATTGCTAAATGATTTATTTTTTTAACTTTATGGAAAAGTTATATATTTAAATCTGTTAGTACACAAAAATGCTTTTCATTATTTAAGCTGAGAAATTAAAGAAAAACAAAAAATACTTATGCATTGAAGTAAAGTCTGCGATTGTCTCAACTATGAAATGCAGCATTTTCAGTACTTATAAAACTGAATAGAGTAGAATTCAACAGTTTTCTTGTTCATAGGTTCATAGGTTGCTACTAAGCTATTGGCCCTAGGGCCTATGCAAGCCTAGCCATAACAATTCCCCTGGCTATTTCTTCCCACAGTATTTTCTTCCCTGGACCCCTGTCTAGCAGGGTGATTGACGTGATCCCCAGGGTGAATTTCCTATCTACCATCCAATCATCAAGGTTCCTTTTGAAGAGGTCCAAAGAGGTGCTCTGCTTGACATGTATGGGCAGTCTATCCCACAGTCTGGGGAGTCTCTGGGTCAGGAACCTATCCCTCCAGCATGTTTTGTTCATTGTGATGACAAGGTTTAGATCCCTGGAGCATGTGTCTCTGAGGGATTCGGATTTTTTTAAGTGTAGCATGTCCAACAGCTCTGGGTTTGACATGGCCTTGTATGTTAAGCAGAGATCGCCTCTGAGTAGACGATATGTGACAGAGTCTAGGTGGAGTTTTTTTAGATGGTCAGCATACGGCATCTGCTTTCGGCCTATGATTGTTTTAGTGAGGTATTTCTGCACCCTTTCCAGTTGTTGCAGATGTTTTGAGAGGTACATACCAAATGGGGCATTGTATTCTATAATGTGTTTAATGAGGGATGAGTACAGTGGGACAATGACCTCCTTTTTTCTGGATGAAAAGCCCTTAGTGATGAGGTGTGCCACATAGAAAGATTTCCTGACTGTTGTAGTGATGTGGTTATCGAAGGTGAGACCACTGTCCACCTGTGTCCCTAAGTCTCTTATCACACTTTCAGTGTTTATTGTACTGCCACCTTTGTGGTAATTCATGGGTACATGTTTTTTCCAAAAGGGGATAACTATACATTTCTTGGCATTGAAGTTGAGCCCATGGCTCTGGCACCAAGCATCTGTAAGGCCCTTTTGTAGAATATCCACATCATTTGCGGATTCAATAATGGCTCCCAGTTTGCAGTCACCTGCGAACTTTGTTAGCCAGAGTCCCTTAGTGTTGGCCTGGACCTTAAGAGAAGTAGATGCCAAACAACAATGGTCCCAGGACTGAACCCTGAGGTACTCCACTTGTCACTTGTCTGGAGGTGGATTTAGAGTTGGCTACTTTTATAGTGTGGGTTCTGTCAGTAAGCCAGTTGGCAACCCATCGAGTGATGTGGGGATCAATGCTCGACTTAGTAAGTTTATCTATGATTCCAGAGTGGGGGATGGTGTTGAAGGCCATGACGAGGTCCAGATAGGCTGTGTGGACCACCTTACCCTTGTCCACGGCTCTGGAGACTGATTCGAAGAAGTCAGTCAGATTCAGGAGACAAGATCGGCCCTTCACAAACCCAAACTGCATGGAGCCCAGTGTTTGAAGTTTGCCAATGTCTTTGTTTATAGGTTCCATGATAATACATTCCATGGCCTTGCAGACCAAGCTTGTCAGAATGATGGGACAGTAGTTCCCAGGATCCAAGGTGGATCCCCCCTTGTGGAGTGGGATAACTGTAGCTGTGCGCCACTCAGTGGACATGAAGCCTGAGGTGAGGCTATGATTAAACATGACACTTAGGTGAGGTGCCAGTTTATTTTGTAGTTCATGTAGTACACAGCCTGGGATGTCGTCTGGTCCCATGGATGCTGTATTCTTAGCTTTGGAGAGTGCGATTTTTACCTGTGTGGCCATTATTACCAGAATTTGGCAATCTTTCAGTATTGAGATGGGCCCTTTAGGGGGTGAGAGGGGGTTGATGTTTGCACTGAATCGATCTGCCAGGATATTGACAATATCCTTGGGATCAGTATATTTGATGCCATTCTGCTGCAGCTCAGAGCAGATCTGAGCATTGCCATTTAGATTCTTGACATATCCATAGAATGCATTGTGGTTGTCTTTGGAATCTTTGGAAATTTTGTTTTCGTATCTAGCTTTGGAGGATTTTACAAGGGATCTCAGCTTCTTACTGAGGCTGGTAAGGGAGTTTTTTGCATCCTGGGATTTTCCTCTTTTCTGCAACAGTTTCTTCCTTTTGTTGTAAAGTTTGTTTATGGCAAGGGACCACCACATTGGCTTCTTTTTTTTGGAGGAGAGCATCTTGGTTCTATTGTGGATGGTACGATTCATGCATGAGTGGATGTGCTCGTACAGTGCCTTAGTGTAGGATTCAGCAGTCGAATTTTCAGTTCCCATCTGAATGGTTGTCATGAAGTTTGTCACTTCTGACTTGAGTAGCATGAAGTTATATCTGCTTTGCTGACAAAAAGCAAACATAGTAACAGAATTATTTAAAAGCAGCAGACAAGGATGCTATTTATTCATAGCGATGATAGAGTATATCATTCCCTGAATTAAACATTTTATAGCAGAAATGCAAATCAGTGTGTGAACCACCAGGTAAAATGAACAGTTAAGACTGCACTTTGAATATTCCTGGCCATATAGCATCCAACGTGAAAATGCTAAAACCCATATGTACCCTCTGCTACATTATCTGAACTTAGGCAAGTCTTCCCTTTCTTTTCTCTGTCTCTGTGTGATACACAGTATATGCAGTTCAGTTGCCAGGAAGAAAGTCAATCAAGTCAGCGACAGCCTGATGACTACTATTTTTCTACTTTTTTTTAACTTTCTATGTGGCTTGTTAGCTTACAGTTACTTGTAGTCTCATATAGGAGCTGTAGTGAGATTATGGCAACAGTCCATGACATTGCAGGTTACAGGTTAAACTGAAAAAATCATAACTTAAAAGGCCCACATGAAATTTTGTTGCACCCTGTTATTTTCGCATACTACTTCTGTATTTTTCAGCAAGTACTGGACACTTGAAAGGTATGGGGTACAGTACCATGAGAAGAGGTATATATGTGAGGGGTGTGTACAGCTCTTTCTTTATAGGGTGTTGTCCTCTCAGTGGTGCTCTGGTACTCGGAGATGGGAAAAAAAATTGTAAAAGTGCTCCTGACTGACTAGAACCCTAGGTGGCTACCTAGTTGGCCTATGCCTAAGGCTGGTTATGAAAGAAGACTTCAAATTTCTAAAGAATTAGGGATCATTTCTCTAACAGTTTAACAGGAATAAACAAATGGAAAAATATTTTTCCTAATGCTCATATGTCATATAACATTTGATACATATGATAATTATACCATGTTAGAAATAAATGAAACACCTATCAGTACAAGATGTAACAGTGAAAATCCATTTTATGTACGTAAAACAGAGTATGCATATTGGGGAAAATTACAAAGATTCATTCAGACCTAGTTGGCATTTTATTGTATGATATCAAATACAGTCCTGTCAGGTATTATTAAAATTTCACTCCAATACAAATACTATGCACAACATGCTAAGTGGTTGGATAATCAGAGAATATTTTCCTAAATAAACTGAGAAAGCTTTTGGATAATTCTTTAAAGGTATTACTTCCTGTTCGGGTCCATCATACCATTATGGATGGAAAGATGAAGATTAAGGACTGGATCTCTCTCTGATCTAATGCATTGCTTGTACTATGTTTAAAATACATTGATGTGAAGATGAGTACAGTGGTAAAACTACCCTTGGTCAGTTTTTTTTTTTGTTCATTCATTTTGTAAAAAAAAAAAAAAAAACTGTTCTGCTACTAGCCATCGTCGAAGAGTTGAGGAAAGTACACCTGATGTCCCTACTCCCAAAGCACACTGCCTTGCCAATCCTGTAGGGCTTTTAGTAATTAAAAGACAAGTTGAGAAGCGTAGTGGGCATGTTTAGTATACTTCTTGTTGGAGATAACCAAGACGTATTCTCCGTAGGTGCCCAAGGCACCTCAAATAAGTTCTCTCAAACACTATTTGGCAAATACAGTAATCCTTGCATCCCTGTGAGGGAAATTCATTTCTACTACTTGAACTTGCAGTCCGATACTTTTAGCCAGGACCCAAAGCTCATGACAACAGGTGAGAATGGGTACGCAGCCCTATAAGAAAACTGCCAGCCTCACGTTATGACACAGCATTCAGTTAAAATGCATTTAATACTCACAGTGCTACACATCCCCACAGAAACAGTATTATAATCAGCTCATCTTTTACTTATGAATAAGACTGCAAGATAATTAAACTCCTGTGCTTGGGGGTGCAGCTGTGCTCACACTTGCCGTGAAATCATGTTTTTTTTTTCTTTCCTTCTTTCTTTCTTGGGGAAAACAATGATTTCTGATTTGAAGATGCAAATGCAAAGCTTATTTGCAAACCAATACAGTGCATGCCAGAAACCCAAGTCACTGGAGAACAAGAGGACAAAATTGTCTGGAAACAGCAAGAATGTAATTTTCTACTTTCTGAATCTCTGGTGTGCTATAATAACTTATCCATGAAAATGATAAACCGAAGGAAATATTCAAAACACCGACTGAAAAACAATACAAGTCCTACACCCATCAGGAACATATAAGATTTAGCAATGAGAATACAAAAACAACTCTCACTCTGCAAGTACATGTACTGAACTGCATGCATCAGTTGCACTGGACCTCTGCAAAGTACAACTTCTGCCATATGACATTCAGCTATACCCCCAGTCATATACACATAAACCAAAGAGGAAAATAGTGACCATGAACCTAAACGAATATAGAACAGTAGGGCACTAGAGCTATACCCCCAGTCATATATACATATACCAGAGAGGAAAACAGTGACCATGAACCTAAACGAATATAGAACAGTAGGGCACTAGAGCTATACCCCCAGTCATATACACATAAACCAAAGAGGAAAATAGTGACCATGAACCTAAACGAATATAGAACAGTAGGGCACTAGAGCTATACCCCCAGTCATATATACATATACCAGAGAGGAAAACAGTGACCATGAACCTAAACAAATATAGAACAGTAGGGCACTAGAGCTATACCCCCAGTCATATACACATAAACCAAAGAGGAAAATAGTGACCATGAACCTAAACAAATATAGAACACTAGGGCACTAGAACTATACCCCCAGTCGTATATACATATACCAGAGAGGAAAACAATGACCATGAACCTAAACGAATATAGAACAGTAGGGCACTAGAGCTATACCCCCAGTCATATACACATAAACCAAAGAGGAAAATAGTGACCATGAACCTAAATGAATATAGAACAGTAGGGCACTAGAGCTATAACCCCAGTCGTATATACATATACCAGAGAGGAAAACAGTGACCATGAACCTAAACGAATATAGAACAGTAGGGCACTAGAAAGCACCAGAGGCAGAGAAGAGGTTGTAAAAATCAAAAAATCCAAAAAAGCAACTTACTAAGTTGCTTCTGTCAGTGGGCATGTCTAGTACACATTTTAGAAGTTGCTTTTTTGGATTTGTTTTGGATTTTTAAAAATGCTTCTCTGCCTCTGGTGCTTCCTAGTGCCCTAGACCTACTTGTTATAGGTGACTCCATAGTCAGACACACTGACGTCCCACTCACCAGACTGAACAAGGAAAAGATCACAGTTAGCTGCCTGTCAGGCGCTAGAATCCGCCACATAACACAAGCACTCAGGTCACTCCACAGCAAGTACAAGTATGACTCAGTCATTGTCCATGCCGGTGTGAACGACCTGAGACGTACCTCCCTGGACTACATGAAAAGAGACATAGAGGAGCTCTCAGATTATGTAGCCCAGGCCGGTATGACCCTGACCCTGAGCAGTATCCTACCCTCACCAAGAATGATGCCACAATACAGAGACAAAATGATCAGCTTTAATAATTGGCTTAATTACTGGTGTCATTCTAAGGGGATCCAATGTCTGTCTGCCTGGGATGACATGCTTGACAAGCCACGCTGCTTCAAGGGACGGCTTGCACCTGTCACCCTGGGCTTCCGGATATTGGCAAAGGCTCTTGCCACCCCATAGTGCCTTTTTTAGGCAAGGCTCAAATGATAAACCTACCACCCTAGAAAACAAAAATGGAGAAAAACTAAGGGTAATACTGCTCAATGCCAGAAGTCTAAACCTCAAGATGCACGCCTCAAGCCCTCCTCAGTATGGAGAACATCGATGTTTGTGCTGTGACTGAAACCTGGTTCAAGGCTCCTGAGAGCACCCCAGCACTATCAGGTTATACCTCATATCATGCGTTCCGCCCCAAAATCCGAACGAACTACAAAAGGAGGGGAGTATCCATATTCATAAAGGATACCCACACCTCCAGGTTAGTGGCAACGCACGAAGCATCGGAGACCATCCAGGTGCAATTAACCATAGGTAAAACTGCCCTACAGTTTGTAACATGCTACAGACCACCTTCTCAAACTCAGGAAACCCACACAGCCTTCCTGAAGACACTGGAGAGTATAAATGTCTCTCCAAACACCATCATATTGGGTGACTTCAACTACCCAAACATAGACTGGGAACATTACTCAAGCCCCAACACCCTAGCCCAAAGGTTCCTTGAGTTCATAAACTCAAATGCTATGGAACAACTAGTCACCATTCCCACAAGAGGAGAAAATATACTAGACCTGATCATCACAAACATGGGGACAAAATGCTCCACACCGAAGTATATCCCTCATTGGTGAGATCAGACCATAAATTAATCTCACTGGAGATCCACATCCCGCCCCACCCCAGCAAAAAGACCACAGTGAAGAACTTCTCAAAAGCAAACTTCACACTTCTTAAGACTGGAGTGGTATCCTTCAAGGCCCCCGAGCCAGTGGAAACCACAACTCACGCTGCTGAAACCCTTACAAATGCCTTCTACGAGCACCTCCAGGAATGTATAGATCAAGCAATCCCTAATAAAATCAAGACCTTTTCCACCAAAGGCAGTCTGGTGGACTCCAGCCATAAACAAACTCTACAACAAGAGGAGAAAGCTACTACATGACAGAGCAAAATCCCTAAATGGGAAGGCATCTCTGATCAATACTAGCAAAAAACTACGATCTCTCATAAAATCATCCAAGGCCAACTTTGAGAGAAAAATCGCTAATGACACTAAAGACAATCATAAAGCCTTCTTTAGCTATGTTAGAAACCTGGGTGGAAACTCCCAGATATGCTCAGAATTAGTCCAAAATGATAAAAAATCACTGAACCCACAGACATTGCCAACATACTGGCAGACAGGTTCAGTGCAAATTTCTCCCTCCCTCCCCCAAAGGAGAAATATCTATCCCACCAGAGTCTAGCCTCCCAAACATCTCAGATGCCCAGGTGAGAGCTGCTCTCTCTAAAGCAAAAAACACAGCATCAATGGGACCGGACGGTGTCCCCGGCTGTGTGCTACACGAACTCAATGAGGAACTAAACCCACACATAAGGCTGCTGTTTAATCTTAGCCTTACTACAGGATACGCACCAAAGAATGGCGACGGCAACTGTGGTCCCACTCCACAAAGGCGGTGCTTCTACGGACCCTGGAAATTACCGCCCCATAAGCTTGACGAGCCTTGTCTGCAAAGCTATGGAGAGGATCACAATGGAACTCATAAATAAAGACATTGGGGACATACAGACACTGGATCCTACCCAATTTGGCTTTGTCAAGGGCAGATCCTGCCTCTTGAACTTGGTCGACTTTTGAAACAGTCACTAAGGCCATTGATGAGGGTAAGGCAGTTCACACAGCCTACCTTGACCTAGCAAAAGCATTCGACACAATACCCCACTCGGGCATCATAGAAAAGCTCACCAGCTTAGATGTAAACCCATATGTCACAAGATGGGTTGCAAACTGGCTCAAGGACAGAACACACAGGGTTAGAGTTGCTGGTGCCATGTCAGACTCTAAGCCGGTCACGGCGGTGTCCCACAGGGCTCAGTCCTGGGCCCCTCTTGTTCGGCATTTATTTTTCTGAAGTGCAGGCAAACATAGGGGATTGTGGCTGACAAAATTTGCAGATGACTGCAAACTGGGCACCATAATTGACACTCCATCAGACACAGACATCCTCCAGAAAGGTCTCATAGAAATGGATAACTGGTGCCAGAGCCATGGCCTTAAGCTAAATGCCAAAAAATGTATAGTCATACCCTTTGGGAAAAACAAGGTAACCCCTAATTACCACATAGATGGTAATCCATTAAACACGGAAGAAGTTATCAGGGACCTGGGGACCCAAGTTGACAGTAACCTCTCTTTTGACACTCACATTGCCAAAGTGGTTAGGAAGACCTTCTACATTGCCCACCTGATCATGAAGGGATTCACATCCAGATCAGATGAGGTCATTGTACCCCTGTACTCTTCACTTATCAGACCAATGATTGAGTACAACGCCCCATTCGGAATGTACCTTACCCGACACCTGCAGCAGTTGGAAAGACCCCAAAAGTTCCTCACCAAAAGGATAAAGGGGCTCAAACATATGTCATACGATGCCCGACTGAAGAAACTCCAGCTCTATTCAGTCGCATACCGTCTGCTCAGAGGTGATCTGTGCCTGACATACAAGGCCATGTCCAACCCGGAATTAATGGACATGCTCCACCTCAAAAATCCAAATCCAGCAGAGCCACGAGAGCAAGAGACTTAAACCTCAACACGGATATAAATAGGGCGTGCTGGAGGGACAGATTCATCACCCAGAGACTCCCTACACTATGGAACAGAATCCCAGTCCATGTGAGGCAGAGCCCCTCACTGACTCTGTTCAAGAGAAATCTTGACGAGTGGATGGGAGATCGTAGGTTTACCCCGGGAATCATCTCTGTATCACTGCTGGACAGAGGCACAGTAAACTAATGGGTATAGTATTCTCATCCTAAGGGGTGGTGAAAGCCACACACACTCTGGCTAGGCTTATAAATGCCCTAGGGCAGATAGCCTAGTATGAACCTATGAACCTATGAACCTAGTGCGATGTGCATTTTATACACAGACATATACTTTCTTCAAGTTTATAAGACACATGTAGACCATATTGGCACATGTCAACAGGCCCTTTAATAGTTAAACAAGGATAAAAGAAATGGCAACAGGTCTAAGGTTAAGACAGATACCTCACAGCTCAATGATTTGTGAAGTCACCTTTCCAGCACCCATACACAGGCTCCTCAGGAAAGCTGATGAACATGCTTTCTGTATAACTGACACCCATCCATATACTGTACCCTTGCTGAAAATGGAGACCACACCCCAGTTAGCCAATATAGAGGTAATGTCCACATCTAATGGGCTTGTCCAAGGGGAAAAGATATAACAAACTAACATTGCTGAAGAAGTAACTCATAAGGCACAGATCTGAAAATGCTCTTTGCAGTCTAGATGAAAAGTGTGCAGGCTGTTACTTACAGGTGTCCCAGATGTTAAAATATGTGGAAGAGACGTGTAAGGTGAGGTATAGTCTGCTGAAATGAAAGCAACCAATCCAAACAGAAAATCTTCATTGTATAACAAGCTTATAGTGAAGTTTAAGTTAATGTCTCAACACAGTAAAAAAAAAGCTTCTTTCATGCAAACATTTTGCAGTTGTGGGGTCAGATATTATTCCTCTTTGGGTGGAACAAAGTATTGATGGGAATATTACCCCCATTCATCAGAAGGGAACAAGAAGGATTATGTATTATAAAGTAGACCATATTCAGATAAAGCAAGAGGGCAAAACCAAACACTAACATCATAGCAAAAGGTACAGCTTCTGTTCCTTTATCCTCAGTAAAGACAGGTACCACAAATTATTTTCAACATTTATACAGGTCCTCTGAACAATCTACAGTAACTTATAGTGGCAAAACCAATTTGTTGACTATAGCTTCAGCACAAACAGAAACTTATTTGTTTTTATATGTCATCTACAGAATAAATTTGTTTTATACTGAGAGCTGTGGTGATCGCACTGTTTATCTAATTATATATATATATATATATATATATATATATATATATATATATATATATATATATATATATATATATATATATATATATAAATCTTTTTCTGTGTATATATATATATATATATATATATATATATAAATCCAGATCCCTCCCACCCCCCATCCCCCCCGCAAAGGTAACCCCCATGAAAAACTTCTCCAAAGCTAACTCTGGGCACCTAAAAACAGAGGTGGGTAACTTCACAGCACCCATGCAAATGGAGGATAGTTGCTTGACCACTGAATCATACACCAATGCACTGTATGAACATGGACACAAATGCCTGGATCTCACCGTACCCAAAAGAACCAAGACACACTCCTCCAAAAAAAGGAAGCCAATCTGGTGGTCCCCTGCCATAAACAAACTCTACAACAGAAGGAGAAATCTGATGTGGAATAAAGTGAAGTCCCAAGACTGGAAAAACTCCCTTACCAGCCTTAATAAAAAGTTGAGATCCCTCATCAAAACCTCTAAAGCTAGCTATGAAAACAGAATTGTAGCAGATAGTAAAGACAACTACAAGGCCTTCTATAGTTATGCAAAGAATCTCCACGGCAATACCCAAATATGCTCTGAGCTGCTACACAATGGTACCTGCTATACCGAGCTAACAGATATTGTCAGTATACTGGCCGACAGATTCAATACTATCTTTACCACTTTCTCCCCCAAAGAACCAATCACAATAACAGTAGATTGCCAGGCACCCAGTATTTCTGCTGCACAGGTTGAAACAGCACTGTCCAAGGCCAAGAATACAGCTTCTATGGGACTTGACAATATCCCTGGTTATGTTCTACATGAACGACAGAGTGAACTGGCACCTCACCTGTGTGCCCTGTTCAATCACAGCCTCACCTCTGGCTTTGTCCCTACCAAATGGCACACTGCTACAGTCATCCCTCTCCACAAAGGAGGAGTGACTACAGACCCTGGGATCTATCACCCCATTAGCCTGATGAGTCTGATATGCAATGCTATGGAAAGCATCATCATGGACCTAATAAACAAGGATATAGGGAATCTCCAAACTCTGGATCCTACACAGTTTGGTTTTGTGAAAGGTAGATCATGCCTGCTCAAACTTGATCAACTTCTTTGAGTCAGTCACCAGAGCTGTGGATGAAGACAAGGTGGTTCATACAGCCTACCTTGATCTGGACAAGGCCTTTTATACCATTCCCCACTCAGCAATCATAGAAAAACTCACTAAGCTAGGCATCAACCCCTATTTCACTAGGTGGGTTGCAAACTCACTCACAGATAGAACCCACAGTGTGAAAGTAGCTGACTCTAAGTTAGACTGCCAACTAGTCACAAATGGAGTCCTACAGGGTTTGGTCCTGGGTCCTCTCTTGTTTGGTATCTACTTCTCTGAAGTTCAAGCCAACATGAATGGACTCTGGCTGACAAAGGGTGCAGACAATTGCAAGTTGGGAGCTTTTATTAACTCCCCAAATGATGTTGACATCCTACAGAATGACCTCACTGAGACTAATGACTGGTGTCAGAACCATGGCCTTAAGCTCAATGCCAAAAAATGTGTCTTCATCCCCTTTGGGAAAAACTCGGTTCCCATTAATTACCACATTGATGGTAGTCCACTGAACTCAGAAGGCATTATAACAGATTTGGGAACACAGGTTGATAGCAACCTCTCTTTTGATCACCACATTGCCACTGTGATCAGAAAGTCCTTCTATGTGGCACACCTTATTACTAAGGGTTTTGCATCCAGGAAGAAAGAGGTCATTATCTGCCTGTACTCTTCTCTCATTAGGCCAATCATCGAGTACAATGCCCCATTTGGCATGTACCTCACTAGACATGTGCAACAACTGGAGAGGCCACAAAATTACCTCACAAAGAGGATCCTAGGCCTTAAACACTTGTTCTATATGGACAGACTCAAAAAAACACCAACTATTCTCTGTCTCATATCGCATACTTAGAGGAGATCTCTGCTTGACTTACAAAGCCATGTGTGACCCAGCTCTGTTAGAAATTCTACATCTAAAGAAATCCCAATCACTCCTCACCACACGCTCCAGAGATCTCAACCTCATTACCACAATTAACAGAACAGGGAGGGACAGGTTCATAACCCAGAGACTGCCTATGCCATGGAACAAACTTCCCGTACATGTCAAGCACAGTGCCTTGCTGACCCTCTTCAAGAGAAATCTTGATGAGTCGATGGGAAACAGAAAATTCACCCCGGGGATAACTCCAGTGGCTCTACTCGATAGAGGCACTAGGAACTAAGGTCAGGTGGCACTATGCCAGGGTAATCCTATGGCTAGGCTTGTAAAGGCCCTAGGACAATTAGCCTAGTACACTCCTATGAACCTATGAAAACTAAGGGACATTCTCTATAGAAGAATGGTTAGAGAATCTTCAGGGCACAAAGCCTTGTTTCTGTCTATGTAAGAATCTTCTGACATGTCTTCCTTAAGAATACTTATACTGACCTACTTAACAGACACTCAATATACTGCTCCAGGATTGGCTGTCTGTTGTAAGAATTTCTTTGCTGAGGTAAAAAAAATCCCCTTTTCTTATAAATACCCTTGTTCTAGAAAAAATGATGTTTAATTTTTTTTTCTTTACACTTGTATGTGAAGACTGAGGAATTCCCCTTCCCTCTAATTTATCCATATCGATCAGCAATGTCCCCCAGAAATCTCTATGTCCCAGAAAGGATGTTTCTCTTATGCCCATAAAAGAAACTGGGACAGCTGAAGAAGCATGGCTGACCCCTGATTCATGGTGGCCAAAAGGATTACACCAGAGGAAGTGGAAGAAGCAAACGAGTGGTCTGAGGAACAACTGTTATCCGCTACAGAGCAACCGACTATCAGGTGAGGTGAAGATCGAGCTCATGTATTTGGCAAGGACTCTGTGGTAAGTAGATTTTGCTATTCAGGAACTTCAGACAGCAGACCAGCAAGAATGGGGGTAATTATGCACTCTGTAAATAAAGATGATGTTTCAGTTGTGGCTAAAATCACTGGAATGAGTCAGTCTGAAGGTATGTTGTCAAAATACTTAAACAAGCAGCACACTTATTTTACCCTGTTATATATATCTTCTACCTAAAATTAAAAACAAAGAATTAAAGCAGTTTTTTTTCAGAGATAATAGCATTATAGCAAGGAATTATGTTACTTGCTGAAGACTGGAATTTAATCATGTCAAACCAGAATGTGTGTGGAGGGCTGAGAATGAGAGGAGTGACAGCAGTAGGGAGATTACTAGGGAGCATTTTAAAAGCCTACATTTTGTCAGATATAGGGGAGACCATAACAACAAGAATGGTGTTTACTTACTACATGAACCAGTGGTACAGGTGGTCAAAGCTTGATAGAACATACGTGACCGAGGAGCATGAATACTATGTAACTGACATGATATACCATCCTAGAACTTGATCTGATCATGACCATTTAAGCATAGTAATGGAACCTAGGTTCATAGCTGGGGAGAAGTCACTATAGACTCACTAATGGGTGACTAAAATATCCTGGGAAAAGATACAGGATCATCAATTTGCTTAGGAAAATATTCATGGAAAACCAGGAAGCATAGTAGAAGGTAACAAATTATTAGGATGCTGTTAAAGTTGAGCTGAGGGATACATTCTGTGAACAAGAAGGAAGAGACAAAAACCAGCAGAGGAATTTTGGGAAATCTAAGTTGGATTGGATGAAAGTGTTACAAGAAAGGGGTCAAGGAAAGCTAGATGAATTGGAAAGGGTGTGGAATAAATATGTAGAAAAATCTACAGATAAAAAATAAGACGCTGTCAAGTTCAATTTTTTGAAAATACATCAAAGATGCAGAAAATATTAGCAATAAGGCTGAGACAGCAAAGGTGGAAAAAAATATATTTAAACTGAGAGACCCCAGAACAGGCAAAATAACTAGGCAACCCAAATATTATTTGACATTCTATACTCTCCACAGAGATGAAACACACTTTCATATTTCAGATTTTCACGTTTCACGTATTTCACATTTCATATTTCAGATTTTTTGAGGGATTAATGATCCCTAGAATTGCAGAAGAGGCACAAAAATGATAAGACCCATTATTAATCAATAAATAGATGATCAGATAAGGAGATAAGCAGTGGACAAATCCCCTGTAAGAGACAGCCTTCCCACTGAGCTGTGAAAGAAATACCAGGCACAAATCCTTCCAATCTGATCCAGGTTATTTAATGAGATAACGCAGCACAAGAGGATACCAAATTCTTGGAGAAATGCAGTAATCTTCCTGATACTGAATGAGAGTAAAGTCCCAGCTAGCCTTAGCTTCTACTACATAAGTTTGGAGATTAACCATTACTGTAAGATATTTGTGGCTATGAAAAAGTCAGTGAAAGACCTTTCTGATCCAAACGACAAGAACAACAAGTAAGTAGTATAAAAAAAAATACCAATAAATTTCAAAGTCAAGTAGCTGTAATCGAAACTCGGTTCGATAAAAAATAAAATAAATCCAAAAATAAAAAAAAAAAAATAAAAAGCAACAAATAACAACGAACAGCCAAAAAATAAACACGAAGCTAATCTTTTACCAGGCTTTTTCAAGTGTAACCATTTGTGGCTATAATTCTCCTTAGGATAGTGGATATGGATGAATGTGGGTTTATAAAGTGCTGACAAACATTTGACATCATACTAAAAACACGTGATACATACTGAAGTGGAAGACGGTAATAAAACCCATGGTAGTGTTAGGTTTGGATGCAGATGCAGGGAAGGAATTTGATAGGGAGCATTGAGGTATCTCTAGGCTGGTAAGTATAGGATGAGATTCCCAATCCCCTTCATTTGTGCATTATATAAACTTTATAGAGGCTCTAAAAAGGTTTTGAAGGTTAAAGGAGGGAATACCCCAAACTTTATGATAGGCAGGGGAACCAGGGAAGGTTGCCTTTTGCCCCCACTATTATTTAGTTTATATTTAGAACCTATGGTGCAAAAGATAGGGCCGTTTTCTATTAGAGGATGGGACTGATGTGGAGTTGTGAAGGAAAAACTGACAATGTTTGGAGAGGATATCATGTGGTATCTTACGAATTCTAGTCAGTATATCCCAAGTGTGTTCAGTATCTTGTGAATATTTGATTCATTGTCAGGATACAAAATAACTGTTGAGAAAACAAAGGAAATAGTGTAAATTACTCTGTTACATTTGAATTAGTGAGTGAGTTTTCACAACTATTAGGCAATGATAAACCTTGGAGTTTAGATAACTAAGTTAGCCAAGAGATCTCCTGAGGAATTATGGAAGGAAGTAAAAGAGAAGAACTTTAAGCTGTTAAACATGGAAGACAATGACAGTAGATTTAGGCAAAGAATACAGGTAGTGAAAATGTTTATAACTCCATTGCTCCATTGACAGGCATTTAGATGTGAGCCAGGTAGGGACTACTGGCATTTAATAAGGGAAATCTTGAACTATATCTAGGAAGACAAGGGCCCCAGGGTAGACTGGCAAAAGATGGTTCTTCCACTGTAAGACGTTAGCTTGTCCTACTGCATGTCTAGGAATATCATAGTGCAACTCACCTACACTCAGTCTATTATATTCAAAACAGCTATTGTGAATCTAAATGGATATGGATGAGATGGGGGTCTTTGGCCAGGTGGTGTGCAGGTTTAGCATTTGGTCACAGTCTGTAAGGGAAGAATAGAGCAAGATATATTTAGGAATAATATACAAGAATCAGCATGAGTAGTCAACAGGAAAGAATATCAAAACTGGAAATTTTAATTATGGCCTATTGGACCGATTCAGCAAAAACTAGTTAAAGACACACCAGTCAGTAAAAAGTGGTGGGAGAATGAAAGAAAAATGTATTTTGTAAACACATTAGAAGCGGACCTGAGAGGATGATTTGGACAGACTTTGTAGAGAAATAAAGATGTTGACATGGAAATTTTTGAATACAGGGAATATTCAGTTTATGGGAAATGCAGCGTAGAAATAAATCAGCAGGGTTGGAAGAGAATGGAGTTAGTTAATCTGTTAGTAGTGGCAAGATCAAAAGATTTGAATTGATTAGTAGATTATACTAAGCACTTACAAAAGACTAATAGAAATTTACACAAGTAAAGGTATGGCAAAAATTGGCAGGGAGGGTAATTATAGTAGAGCAATGGTTTGTGATATGCAATGACTCAAGACTGTCAGTGAAATCAGAAATTTAGAATATTTTAATGGAAGTGTCTGCACAAATATTTTTATATGCTGCATAGACTGCAAAAATATTCCCCACAGTCTGCCAACACTGTTGTAGGTGCAAACAGGATCAGTTAGGGAAAGGGAGCATATGTCCTGATCAAGTAGTGAATTTAGTTTAAAAGGGAAGTACAAAGCTTGACTGGGTACGTCTTAGGGTATTTGTAGGAATTTCAACAAATACATTTTTGTCTGAACTGTGTAGAAAATTGAATGAAGGGATTCAATTCAAGAATGTATTAACTTTTATCTTAATAGCAGCAAAACAAAAAAGTATAACTATGAAAGTTAAATAAGACTCCTAGAAAAAGATTATGTCAGACAGACAATGGAGGGGGTAAGGAAGAAAGAGATGGAGATAATAAAGTACAAGATGAACTGTTTACTTAGAGCAAAATGGCTGACATGCGAGAGGGCAAATTCAATAAAGAAATAAATAGGAGTTAAAAAGGCAGCATGAGGGAACAGAAACTGAAATGATTCTCTATGTTTTATATGGTAGCACATTTTCAACCTTTGGGAGTTCCTTTGTAAGCATCAGAGAGGACTGGGAAGCAGCTATAAGAGGGATAAACATTACCAGTGATTTGTTTATACTAGGGTTGGTGAAAGGTTATATTTTAGATACAGAAACTTTGTTATTCCCCGGAGCTGGGTTGTACCCCTTGCATAGTCAGCTAGATGAAACACAGGACACGCAAATATAGAGTAAGATAATGAGCCAATCCCCTGGGTAACAAGCGTGCACCATGCATGACGATTGTATGTTGCTGTCATTTGTGAGTCTGGAAATGAAGCAGTATTGTGTTATGACAAAAAAAATTCAGGACCATAATAAAAAGATTCAAATTGCCAAAAAGTACCAGTTTGTGGTGCTCTGAATGGGACAAGTTATCTCTAATGGTATTTTGTACCAGTACTACTGATAAGGGGGAGGGGACAGGCAGAAGCAATGTTAAATGTAACATCTCTATCAAGGGCAATTTGTATTACAGTCCATTTTGGAAGCTGGCAATTAAGTAGAGTTAATTCTGGTAAGAAATCTGAACTTGGGTTAGTACCCACACCCATGTGCTTACCTGGTCTAGTGTCTCTAAATAAGTCATGTTCCTGGTCATTTTTAGCGAAGATTCATAAATTATCTTTCAGTGAAGGTTGATTTATGGAAAGCGTCTTAGGTTTATTTTGGGGGTATCATCAGTTAAATCTGTGGCCACTGGTTTATGCTTCATATACTCATGCAGGTAATGATTACAAATTGTTATTGCTTAGTGAAAACATGGTGCAGTTGGTAAAGCTGGGAATCATCTAAATATTGACATTTAGAAGTATTAAGCAGGAAATTAACATGACCGTATGCCTGTAAGCCTCTGTTGAGGAGGATTTCCAAGGGGCATAGTTTTATGGATGTATAGATTAAATAATTGCAGTGTGGCTTATTTTAAAGCTTATTTACAGGTAGTAGATATATATCACTTAAGTTTAGAGAGGCAATAAGTAAATTTAGAGTGAAGCCTATAAGACATAGTTGTAATATGGGTTGAAAAGTGAGTGGGAATTAAGCAGAATAACCAAAACCATCAGGAGTACATAAGGAGAAAAGGTAGTCTGGGACATGTTGTCCCTTTTTTATTAAAACAAAGGGAGAGCGGGAAGGAGATTAGCTTTACAAGATGAGTAATATCAGAAGATGAATTATAATATATGCAGCATAAGCTAAAAGTAGAAAAGTAGAGGACTTTTGGGAATGAACTGAAATGAACAGGTAGTGTAAAAGAAGACAGGTAATGGGATAGATCAGAAAAAGACACTGGCGTACTGTAACTAGAAAACTGGAGTATGCAGTCCAAAAAAGTAAGATGGGATATGCTGGGGTTCTGGCAATAAGGTATTTTAGGATGGGGTTAGATGAAAGGCATCTGGTTTAAGTGAAGTACCAAAGTTGTCACTGTAATACTGTACTATAAAAGGGCTGTCAAAGAATGAAAAGGCCTTCTTGCAGAAGAACAGTCACCAAAGGTTATGGTTATTAAATGCAATCATAGGATTCCATTTGGAAGAGATGTGTAAGTGAGGAGATAACAGAATACAATAAGGGGATCAATACTAAAGGAAGAAAAAGTGAAAAGGGGTCTTTGGGATCCAAGTATGGCTAAAACTGCTGAATTGGAATGCAATTATAATGCAAGGAACCAATGCTGGACTATAGGATGTGGAAAGAAACAGATGTGTGGTAGTGGGCAGAACCTGACATGAAAGGAACTAGCAAGGGATTTGTGTGGTATGGTCAGAAGACAGAAACAGGGAGAATATCAAGAGTATGCTAGTAGGAATGATATAAGGGAGGGAGAGTATCCATATTCATCAAAGATACCTTCACCTCCAGGTTAGTGGCGCAGCATGATACCTGTGACATCATCCATGTGCAACTAACATCGGGCAAATCTGCAATGCAAATTGTGGCCTGCTACAGATCACCCTCCATGACCCAGGACCACCACTCCACCTTTCTGGAGACAATGGAAAACCTGAAGGTCCTACCAAACACCCTGATATTGGGTAATTTCAATTACCCTACCATTCACTTAGAAAACTACTCTAGTACAAATTCCCAGGCCCAGCGCTTCCTGGAATTCATCAACTCAAATGCCCTGGATCAGCTGGTAAACTCCCCTACCAGAGGTGAAAACATATTGGACCTGGTCATCACCAACATGGGCGATAGGTGTTCCACACCGGAGGTCAATCCATCGTTGGTTAGATCAGACCATATACTAATCACTTTGGATGTCCACACCCCACCACCACCCCCAACTAAGGAAACCACAGTAAAAAACTTTTCTAAAGCAAACTTCACCTTACTTAAGACAGAGGTGGTAAGTTTCACAGTCCCCACGCTAAAGGATAACGCTGCCCAAGATGCAGAAACCTTTACAAATGCACTCTATGAGCACCTACAAGGATGCATGGACCATGCCATCCCTAGCAAAACCAAGACTCACTCCTCTAAGAGAAGGAAACCAGTTTGGTGGACCCCTGCAGTAAACTGGCTATATGATAGAAGGAGGAAACTAGCTCAGAAAAAAAGCAAATCCCAAGAAGAAAAGACATCCCTGATCAGTATCAGTAAGAAACTAAGGTCCCTCATGAAATCATCCAAGGCTAACTTTGAAAGAAAAATAGCCAAGGATTCAAAAGATAACCACAAAGCCTTCTTTAGCTATGTTAAGAATCTAAGCGGCAACTCACAGATATGCACTGAACTAGTTGCAAAATAGCACAAAATATACTGAACCTGCTGATATTGCCAACATCCTGGCAGATAGATTCAGTACAAACTTCACCCCCTCTCACCTCCAAAAGGGCCCACAACAATATTGGAAAAGTGTAGTGTCCCAAAAATCACAGACGCACAGGTGAAAACAGCCCTTTCAAAATCCAAAAACACAGCTTTAATGAGATCAGATGGTGTCCCAGGTGGCGTCTTGCATGAACTACAGAACAAACTAACCCCCCCACCTAAACACGCTGTTCAACCTCAGCCTCTCCACAGGCCAAGTGCCCATAGAATGGCACACAGCAACGGTTATTCCTCTCCACAAAGGAGGGGCCACAGCTGACCCTGGTAACTATTGCCCCATAAGCCTGACTAGCCTGGTCTGCAAGGCTAGGGAGCGCATCATCATGGAACTCATTAACAAAGACATTGGGAACCTCCAAACACTTGACCCAACCCAGTTCGGCTTTGTTAAGGGCAGATCATGCCTATTAAACCTGGTTGACTTCTTTGAGAGAGTCACCAAGGCCATAGACAAGGGAAAGGTGGTTCACACAGTCTACCTTAACCTCACCAAGGCTTTCAACACCATTTCCCACTCGGGTATTACAGAAAAACACACTAGCCTGAACATAAACCCCTACATCATGAGATGGGTTGCCAACTGGCTTACAGACGGAATTCACATGGTAAGAATAGTGGGCTCAAGGTCCAACTCTAAACCAGTCACAAGTGGTATCCTGCAAGGCTCGGTCCTGGGACCCCTACCGTTCAGCATATACTTCTCAGAAGTACAGGCAAACACAGGAGGACTATGGCTAACCAAGTTCACCAATGACTGCAAACTGGGAGCCATAACTGACTCTCCGGCTGATACAGACATCCTCCAGAAGGGCCTTACTGAGACAGACACCTGGTGTCAAAGTCATGGCCTCAAGTTAAATGCCAAAAAATTAATAGTCATCCCATTTGGGAAAAACAAAAAACCCACAAATGGCCACATAGGTGGCAGCCCCCTTAATACAGAAGAGGTAATAAGAGATCTGGGGACCCAGGTAGATAGTAATCTCTCCTTTGACAATCATATTGCCAAAGTAGTTAGGAAATCCTTCTATGTAGCCCATCTAATTACTAAAGGGCTCACATCTAGAAATAAAGAGGTTATAGTGTCCCTCTACGCATCACTCATTAGACCCATAATAGAGTACAATGCCACATTTGGGATGTACCTCACAAGACACTTCTAACAGCTGAAAAGACCACAAACGTACCTCACCAAGAGGATTACTGGTCTCAAACATATGTCCTATGCAGCCCGACTGAAAAAACTCCAGCTGTACTCAGTTGCATACACTTACTCAGAGGTGATCTCTGCCTGACTTACAAAGCCATGTCCAACTCAGAATTGATGGACATGCTCCACCTAAAGAAATACAAGTCACTGCAAGCCACACGCTCTAGTGAGCCAAACCTCACCACAACAATAAATAGAACATGCTGGAGGGATAGATTCCTGTCACAGAGACTCCCCATGCTTTGGAACAAAATTCCAAATTACATCAGGCAGCGCCCCCTCACTAACACTCTTCAAGAGAAACCTTGACGAGTGGATGGGTAACAGAAAATATACCCCTGAGATCACTTCATTGGCTCTGCTTGACAGAGGATCAGTTAATTAATCAATGGGGCGGTGAAAGCCGACACACTCTGGCTAGGCTTATAAATGCCCTCAGGCAGATAGCCTAGTACCTACCTATGAACCTATAATGGGTTAATAGAGAAGGGGATGATGGATGTAGATATAAAGAAAATGATGCAGGATGAGTGGAAATAGGGATTGGGTGAAGAGTAAAATGAAACCAGGTGCAGTAGTGCTGAAGACAGCAAGGCAAATCATGAAGACAGCAGCTTCCAGAGAAAATGTGCCACCTGTAGGAAATGTAATTCAATCCGTGTAATGTAAGAAAATTATAACAATAGCAATAATATGCACTCCAGGGCATTTGAGGAACTTATTCCAAAGATGAGAAAATCCAAACTACTAAACTATCTCAACCTCATTACATTATAAATTCAATAGAAACAAATTTGACAAAAAAGAAAAGAAGTATTATAATTCTAAAGTATACAGCAAATATCTCTGTTTATGTATGCAGTTACACAGCACAGTAAATTATCGATCCTAACTTCTGAAGGAGGGATGCTGCATCTTTAATGCTTTTCAGATATCTGTTTTTTAGTTTGTGTATGAGTTCAGACTACATATCATGTGAGCTAGTATGCTAGAACTGCTCAGTCTAAAATACATGCCGATGAAGTGGCCCACTTGCAAAAAGTGTCAGTCGCTTTGTTTAAGCCATTCTACACACCCCAGAATGTTACAGTGACCACATGCATATTTCTGTGGAAAACAACAACGTATATCTTGACGGAATATGTCTACATGCTTGCAATACATAAAATTTAAAATTAACAATCAAGAATTCTGAAATGGTTTACATACTTACTTTCCAGTTTGGTTCTAAAACAACAGATGTATGAGCATGTTTATCAAAAATTATTTTTACACCACCCTTTAAGACAATGACATTATTCAGTCCCATTGAGTGGATGATATATTCTGCAGTTATATTCTCACACGAGTCACTGACAGTGTCCACTGTAAAATGACCATCTTTTAAAATAAGGATCTTGTCCTGCAATGACAAAATGGATTCATTTTTGTTAGCACAGTTATTTCTTAATGTGGTTATATAGTTTATGTAATGTTTATTTCTGCTTAATAATGCTTCCATACCTTAATTGCAACCTTGGTGATTCTTGAGCATACAGCATCAGATTGACAACAAGGGACACCTTCTGTACTTATTCTAAATGTACCAGTGTCTTTACCACAGTAATCCTGAAACATGTTAAATGCAGCAGTGTTAATGTCTACAACACTTTTACACCTGTCTGTAGCTTATTCATTTAAGTTAATTATAACTGAACTTAATATCACCATTGGGTTGATCAGTTTACTGTTAAGTAATGTACATCTCAATTATATAGTTTTGTGACTCTTTCATTGTATTGACTGAGTAACTGGTTTGTTAGTATTTTCTTTAGTTTATCTTAATAGTATATTGTAAATAAATAATCCAATATATGACATGTTAAATCAGTGTGGATGAAAATAAAACAAGTCTGACTGACAGAATTAAATGCCATCCTATAAAAAACACAATACTTTTCTGTTATGTACTGTAAGTAATAGTAAACTAAGGGTTATCTGATATGAAGAATATCTGGGAACTCATTAATAATAGTTGCAATGCTGCAAACAGTATATGAATTGCACTCCACGTAGGATTCACTAAAATGCTCACTTCTTGATTAATTGTCCAACACAGGCTGATCAATTAGCATCTCTGAATCTAAAGTTCCATCTATCTGAAACAATTCTACACTCTCCCTATACACAAAGGAGGTAACTCCACAGAAATCTCTTAATTTCAGAACTATTGCTATCCTCTTTCCTCTCTCAAAACTCCTCAAGAAATGCATACATAAGCAAGTTATGCATTATCTCATACAGGGCAATTTGCTTACCCCTACACAGCATGGTTTCCATCCATAGCATAGCACTACCACAGCTCTACTATCCTTCCTCAGCACTATATCGCTAACCAAGGATAATCATAAACTCATATCTTGTCTATTCCTTGACCTACCAAAGGCTTTTGATACTGTCTCTCACTCTTTACTATAAAACAAACTCACTGACCTCAACTTCTCCCCTAGCACTATCTCTTGGTTTTCTAGCTACCTCACTGATAGGCAGCAATTAGTGAGATGGGACTCTACATTAGCCACCTCCTTCCAGTAAAAACAGGTGTCCCCCAAGAATCCATACTAAGACCTTTGCGTTTTATTATTTTTACCAGCTCACTTCACTCTTCTTGTCCTCAGTCTGTCATTGTCGAATATGCAGATGACTCCACAGTCATCACTATTGCTAACTCACCGTCAGAATTTCTAACTACTACCCAGATATCTTTTAACTTTGCAGAGACAGGGCTCACAAATAACCAACTAATCCTCAACCCTAAAGAAACAAAATTGCTACTCTTTCTATCTAAATCTGTCAACCATATCAAACCAACCTTCTCCATCACATCCCTAAACAATACCCCTGTAGAAGTAGAATCTAGCACAAAGCTACTTGCATTGCAATTGATGATCAACTCAAATTTGATCTACCCATTAACAATTGTATCAGAAACTAGGACTTCTGTACAAAAATGAAACATTCCTCACCCCTGAAGCTAGGGTTACTCTCTCATGCCTTACAACCATGCTTAACCTACTGTTCCCAAATATTAACAAATCTCAACTCCTCCCTACTTACCAAACTAAAATCAACCTATCGCAAGATAACCAGATTTATAGCTCAACATACATATAAATCCCACCACTGTCTTTCTTTAAAATGCCTGAACTGGCTCTAATTACCACACCTGTTGCTCCAATCTCAGCTCCAGGTCATACATACCATCCTAAAGCAGCCCACTTTTTGCCCAGCACTATTATCCCTCATCTCCCTGTATTCCCCTATCAAACAACTCCGAAGTGCAAACCAAGATCTATTAACTGTATATAAACCCAAATCCAAAACAGGGTGCAACCTATAGAGCTACCACCCCTCCATGGTGGTACATGGAACAAACTCCCACAAGAAATAAGGAACCTCACACACCCTAAACAATTTAAATTAGCCAGCAAAGATTACTTTGAAAAACTATGGACCTGCCACTGCATTAATCCTCCATGACTATAACCAACCAGACTAGTCCTGTTTACCTATTTACATTCTGTTTCCTTCTATATAACTCACACAACATTTCTTTATTCTCCTTATTTAACTTTAGACTGCCTATTTTTTTACAAACTTTAACATGTTTGCTTCTTATGATGAAATTGTTATTCTACTTAAGTTTATATTATTGTATAATTCTAGCAAATATTGAATCTGATTTGTAACTTATTGTATATTACTCTAGTAATTCTTGTATGTTCTGGAGTTTTTATCCCTGGGCCTCTGCTGAAAAAGGGCATTAGCTCAGTTGGACACTCCTGGTCAACAAATGTAAAATTAAAAAAATAAATAAATAAATGCCAGTGAGAAAATATGATTCAGAGCCAGGTATGGCCACAGTGAGAAAGACCATATTACCAAATCATTTCCATGTCTCAGAATCGAATGATAGCACTGACAGTCCTGACCATGGTAGTGTTCAATTCAAAAGCCTATGAATGAGAAGTTAAACTGAGGCCCCACCTGCTTGAGTTGGTGGTAGTTCAGGTAGATGTAAAAGATCTCATGACAACTACTGAAAAGAGTAGGGGTACTTTATTTACATCTTTTTACATAATATGTTATACATATATATATATATATATATATATATATATATATATATATATATATATATATATATATATATAATATATATATATATATATATATATATATATATATATATATATATATATATATATATATATATATATATATGTATATGGGTCTACTGCTTTTGGTCAGGGAATATTTGGTTGAAAATGATTTCAGACAGTTCCCTTCACCGAAAATGCATTTCACTGAAAACCCATTTGGTCAAAAATGAAATATAGCAACTGCCCCACTGCTGTGTGACCCTGTAGTGAGAATATAAAGTTAGGGGCAGTATATTCACTATTATATACTTGTGTATCCATTAAAAATGCATTGAAACATATAATGTCAGTAAAAACTAGTTGCAAAATGTGGGGGCTGTGCCCCCCACACCACCCCAACTTTATATTCTCACTCCAGGGTTGCACGGCAGTAGGGCAGGGGCTATATTCCATTTTTGACCAAATGGAATTCGACCTAATGAGCTTTCAATCAAATGAGGTTTCAGTGAAGTGGGCTGCCTGAAATCATTTTTGACCAAATGTAATTCGACCAAAAGCAGATATATATATATATATATATATATATATATATATATATATATATATATATATATATATATATATATATATATATATATATATATATATATATATATATATATATATATATATATATATATATATATATATATATATAATAAAAAGTCCAAAGAACACCAAAGGCAACAAAATATTCCTCAGATCCAGAAAGAACAAGCAGCAGAAGCAATAATATGTCCTTTATTAGACTACAGCTCACCAACAAATAAAACAGAAGTGTAACTCAAAAAAAGGATTAAGCGCTTTCATCCACCATCATGTGGACTTCTTCAGAATCAATTAATCAATTATTAACGCACTATTTATGTCCATTTTTGCGCCAATTCAAATTGATTTTTTAAAAAGAAAAACGTAAAAGAATCATTAAAAACATCATTTAAAATACTTTTAACACAACAATGTATATATTTAACTATGCTTAACAAGAATACTTAGTTAGAATCTGCATAGCGTGCCTCATATTGTTTACATCTTGTACATAGCTTTTTCAATGTAAACAATCTGATAATCACTTCATTTTGTGCATTTCATTCCAATATATACATATAATTCATCCAACCCTATGATCTATAATAAATAAAATCCATTGACTGATACTAAATAGTAAGAATATATAATACTTATATTCATAATATTAAAAATATTAAAAACATCTGTGTGCACAAAAACTGTTGGACAATGTGGTTCTCACTATTACCTAAGTCCATATGTCATACAATATGTTTTACCGCAATGGTACTAAGGTCATACCAAAGCCTAAATCTTCTTCTTCTTCTTTCGGCTTTTCCCGGTTAGGGGTCGCCACAGCGGATCACCTTGTCCATATTTTGATGGGGAGTTTTTTTTACAGTGTCGAGTTGCCAGCCCCGCTCAACCTTCCACAGAAGGCACACACACACGCACACCTAGGGCCACCAATTAGTGTCCAATCCACCTGCGCAGCATGGTGGGGATGATGGAGGAAACCGGAGCACCCGGAGAGGACCCCCACAGGAGGACATGGACATGCAGACGACGGAGACAGAAGACACCCCCTCGACCGAGAACCGGAGAACCTCTTGCTGTGAGGCAATACCAAAGCCTAAATAAATGTAAATATAAACGTTTATTACCCATAATGATACCAATATATGGCAATAAGAAGCATCAAAAAATTAAAAAGTTAGCATATATACTTTCATAACTATACTACATAAAACACTTTTTTATCAAAATCCCAATTTTGATTCTTTACTTCTATTCTTATAATATCCATATTCTATCAAATCCATATCTATGTTATTATTGCTCTTGAAATCTCTAAAAAAATTCTGTACATAATTAATCTCACAGTTTTTTACTCTCTTACATTTCAAAAAGACGTGCTGTGGTTTCTTCTTTTTCTACAACATATTAGCTTTTGATGGTATTTTTTTATTCCCACTCTTCGTAAATAGTCTTGATATTCAACTTTATCATGACACAATTTATTTGTTTCTTAAACTTCTTTAATCTGTTCCTCTGGTACATTTTCCAGTGGATTGCAACAATAATATTGCCTCAAAATATATTTATACAATGCTTTTCTATCTTCTTCTGTTTCATCAACCCTTATTTTCTACATTTTTAACTTTGATACTTCTCAATTTCCTCATTATAACATTATTTTATTTTTTGTTTCCTCTTATTGATTCCCACAATTCTTCATATCTATATTTAAATAATGTTGCTATTAAATTTTCATTTTTTATTTATCCATTTTAAAACCTTATATAAATTTAATGATGCAGCATATACTACTGGATTTAACATACCTAGTCCTCCTTCTTTGTTCATATATAATACTCACCTTTTAACCAAATTTAATCTTGAACACCATATTAATGAAAATTATTTCTAACAGGTGTTTCTCATATATTTGCCTACCTGCACTTTAAAATCATTTTTTTTTTTTTTGATTAATTTAACTGTTGAGGCTGCCCACTCAAGTGCACTAGCCTATGCAATGCATTTACTGTGTTTTCCTGCAATCTAAAAAAAAGACCTTGTTTCCCGCCTTTTCTGAGCTAGAATAGTCCTGAATTCAGATTTTGCTGTATTCTAATAGTCCTGTGTTGCCCATATCCTTACTTGGATAGGAGGAAGCTTCTCTGTTCACCAGTGAGAGTGGGGAGCTATGAGCAGCCTATCTGTTCCTGGAGGAGTGGTCTCAGCCCAGACACTAGTTGTTTATTGGCTGTTTCGGGCTAATTCCTAGCTCTTTCAAGTCCCCTGCTTAAAAACCCGCTTTGGCGTGGTTTGTGCCCTTGTTCAGACTCAGCAAAGCTCCTCGTGGTCCTGCAGAGTGGTGATAGCAGCAGAGCGATGAAAACAAGTGACTGCAACCTGAACTAAGTATTCTTTACTGCCTTTACATTAGCAACTGCATATTCTCGCCGAATAGCTAGTTTGAAACTGCTATATTACTTAAATAAGCTTGTTGTTGCATTTTTTTTGCTTACCTGCACTTTAAAATCATTTCTTTTTGCTTAATTTAACTGTTGAGGCTGCCCACTCAAGTGTGCTAGCCTGTGCAAAGCATTTACTGTGTTTTCCTGCTATCTGTCTTAATAAAAAAGAAAAAAAACAAAAAATATATCCTTGTTTCCTGCCTTTTCTGAGCTAGAATAGTCCAGAATTCAGGTTTTGCTGTACTCTGGACTTTAGTACAAGTTCCTGTGTTGCCCATATCCTTACTTGGATAGGGGGAAGCTTCTCTGTTCACCAGTGAGAGTGGGGAGCTTTGAGCAGCCTATCTGTCCCTGGAGAAGTGGTCTTAGCCCAGAAACTAGTTGTTATTGCCGTTTTGGGCTAATTCCTAGCTCTTTCAAGTCCCCTGCTTAAAAACACACTTTAGGGCAGTTTTGTGAGATTTTGCGCATAGCGTAGCATCGGGCAGCACTGCTTAAACAGGTTTAAACTGTTACCGGCTCCACAAAATCTGTTCTTCACTTTTTCCCTTAGAACTGTTCTAAATCTCAAAGTAAGCACTCTCTTTTCATTTTAAAGCCCTGCACCTGCTCTTATAAGTAATCTTATAAGTAAACACTAATAAACTAAAGCACTACACCCTCTTATACTTCTTTTAAGTACTTGGCTCCCTATTGGTCCTTTCTGATCAGTCAAAAAGTAGTTCCTTATACTATTCTGGCATGTCCAAAGGTCAGTTTCGGGTTTACTCTCCAGTCCAGCTGGTGAATCTGGGAATTTTGAGGCAATGTTACAACTGCTTTATGTACACAGACCACCCTCTCCTCCTCCCAACAACCTCAAATATATGTGAGAGATGCAACTATATAGCCAAACTGGAGGCTGAGCTCACTCAACCCAGTACTGGCACAGTCAGTCAGGAGGAGAAGGTAACCACACACACCACAAATCCAGTCTCACATAGACCTTTTGCAACAGCAAACCAAACACATAAAAACATACTCAGAGGCCCTAAATAAAAATCTGCCTAAGCAGCAGAGACCTCCAAAGCAGACTTCCAAGCAACCGCTACCCCACAACAATACACACGTGTCACATAGTTCACAAAGTCAGTGGGCCACACAGTCACAGCCCTTAAGGCTAAACAACACACGTAATACACTTGTAATAGGTGACTCTATTGTCAGACACACCAACGTCCCACTCACCAGACTGAACAAGGAGAAGGTCACTGTAAGCTGCCAGTAGGGTGCCTGGATCCACCACATAACACAAGCACTCAGGTCACTCCAAAGCAAGTACAAATATGACTCCATCATTGTCCATGCTGGTGTGAATGACCTGAGATGTACCTCCCTGGACTACATAAAAAGATACATAGAGGAGCTCTCTGATCATGTAGCCCAGGCCAGTATGACCCTGACCTTGAGTAGCATCTTACCCTCACCAAGATTGATGCCACAGTATAAAGACAAAGTGATCAATTTTAACAATTGGCTAAAGTATTGGTGTCATTCAAAGGAGATCCAGTGTCTGTCAGCCTGGGATGACATGCTTGACAAGCCACATTGCTTTGCTAGGGATGGCTTGCACCTGTCACCCCTAGGCTTTCGAATACTGACTAAGGCTCTTGCCACCCCCATAGTGCCTTTGTTAGGCAAGGCTCAAAAGACAAACCCACTTCCATAGACAACACAAGGAAAAAGAAACTAAGGGTAATGCTGCTCAACGCCAGAAGTGTAAACCTCAAGATGCATGCACTCGAGGCTCTCCTTAGTATGGAGAAAATTGATATCTGTGCAGTAACAGAAACCTGGTTCAAGGCTCCCGAGAGCACCCCAACACTACCAGGTTATACCTCATACCATGCTTTTCGGCCCCAAAACTTGGACCGAACCACAAAAGGAGGGGGAGTATCCATATTCATCAAAGATACCCACACTTCCAGGTTAGTGGCGCTGCACGAAGCATTGGAGACCATCCATGTGCAACTAACACTGGGCAAAACTGCCTTTCAGATTGTAGCCTGCTACAGACCACCCTTCCAAACTCAGGAACCCCACTCGGCTTTCCTGAGAATACTGGAGAACATGAAGGTCTCTCCAAACACCATTATAATGGGTGACTTCAACTACCCAAACATTGACTGGGAAAACTACTCAAGCCACAACACCCTCGCCCAATGGTTCTTAGAATTTGTAAACTCAAATGCTATGGAACAACTGGTTACCACTCCAACAAGATGGGAAAACATACTGGACCTGGTCATTACCAACATGGGGACTCTATGTTCCACATCAGAGGTATACCCCTCACTGGTAAACTCAGACCATAAATGAATCTCACTGGACATTCATATCCCATCCCCACTCCCAGCCAAGGAAACCACGGTGAAGAACTTCTCAAAAGCAAACTTCACACTTCTCAAAAGTGAGGTGGAATCATTCAAAGCCCCCGGGCTAGTGAAAAATATGGTCCAAACCGCAGAATCCTTTTCAAACGCATTCTATGGACACCTACAGGAATGCATGGATTGTGCTATCCCAAATAAAACCAAAAAACACTCCTCCAAAGGCAGGAGACCTGTCTGGTGGACCCAGCCATAAATAAGCTATACAACAGAAGGAGGAAGCTACTACATGATAGAGCAAAATCCCAAAAAGGGAAGGCATCTCTGATCAGTACTAAGAAGAAACTACGATCTCTCATAAAATCATCCAAGGCCAGCTTCGAAAGAAAAATTGCAGAAGACGCTAACGATAATCACAAGGCCTTCTTTAGTTATGCCAGGAACTTGGGTGGGAACTCCCAGATATGCTCTGAGTTAGTGCAAAATGACAAAAAATACACTGAACCCACAGACATTGGCAACATCCTGGCAGACAGGTTCAGTGCAAACTTCTCTCCCCCTTCCCCCCCAAAAGAGCAAATGTCTATTCCAAAAGAGTGTAGCCTCCCTGACATCACAGATGCACAGGTGAGAGCTGCCCTCTCCAAAGCAGAAAAACAGCATCAATGGGACCGGACGGTGTCCCGGGCTGTGTCTTACACGAGCTCCAAGAAGAACTGAATCCTCATACAAAGTCACTGTTCAATCTCAGCCTTACTACAGTATATGCACCCAAGGAATGGTGTACAATAACAGTGGTCCCGCTCCACAAAAGTGGTGCCACAACGGACCCCGGAAGCTATCACCCTATAAGCCTGACTAGCCTGGTCTGCAAAGCTATGGAGCGTATCATCATGGAACTCATAAACAAAGACATTGGGAACCTCTAGACACTGGATCCTACCCAATTTGGCTTTTTAAAGGCAGATCTTGCCTCTTGAACCTGGTCAATTTCTTTGAAACAGTTACCAAGGCCATAGATGAAGGGAAGGTAGTCCACACAGCCTACCTGGACCTCACAAAAGCCTTCGACACAATACCCCACTCGGGCATCATAAATAAGCTCACCAGCTTAAATATCAACCCCTATGTCACAAGATGGGTTGTAAACTGGCTCTGGGATAGAACCCACATGGTCAGAATCGCAGGTGCCATGTCAGACTTTAAACCAGTTACAAGTGGCGTCCCACAAGGCTCAGTCCTGGGACCTCTCTTGTTTGGTATATATTTCTCTGAGGTACAGGCTAACATGGGAGGACTATGGCTGACCAAGTTCACAGATGATTGCAAACTGGATGCCTTAATCGACTCTCCGGCTGACACAAGCATCCTCCAAAATGGTCTCACAGAGATGGATAACTGGTGCCAGAGCCATGGCCTAAAGCTAAATGCCAAAAAGTGCATAGTCATCCCCTTTGGGAAAAACAAAGTGCCCACAAATTACCACATAGGTGGTAATCCATTAAGTACGGAAGAAGTAATTTTGGATTTGGTGACCCAAGTAGATAGTAATCTCTCCTTTGACAATCACATTGCCAAAGTGGTTAGAACGACCTTCTATATAACCCACCTTATCACAAAAGGGTTCACATCTAGATCAAGAGAGGTCATTGTAACGCTCTACTCATCAATCATCAGGTTCATAATTGAATACAATGCCCCATTTGGGATGTACCTCACCCGACACCTGCAGCAACTGGAAAGACCCCAAAAGTACCTCACCAAGAGGATCAAAGGTCTCAAACAGATACCCTATGCAGTTCGGGTAAAGGAACTCCAGCTCTACTCAGTTGATTACCGCCTACTCAGAGGCGATCTATGCCTGACGTATAAAGCCATGTCCAACCCAGAATTAATGGACATGCTCCACCTCAGGAAATCCAAATCCCTGAGAGCTACATGCTCCAGGGACTTAAACCTCAGCACCGAAATAAATAGGACATGCTGGAGGGACAGATTCATATCCCAGAGGCTCCCCTCACTCTGGAACAAAATCCCATTCCAGGTTAGGCAGAGCGCCTCATTGACCCTCTTTAAGAGAAATCTTGACAAGTGGATGGGAGATCATAAGTTTACCCCTGGGATCTCTTCTGTGTCCCTGCTAGACAGAGACACAGTAAACTAACCTTAAAAGGGTTATCCTCTGTGACCTACTAACAAGAGGCACAGTCAACTAATCTTAAAGGGTGGCGAAGGCCAACACACACTCTGGCTAGGCTTGTTAATGCTCTAGGGCAGATAGCCTAGTATCAGCCTATGAACCTATGAACCTATTATCAGAATCATAACAATGCTTGATAAGTATTGCCTACTAATAATGAATTATTCAAATGTATTTTCTTCTTATAAGCTAATCTTTAATTTTTCTATAGAACACAAATTTATTTCATTTTCTTCAGTACAGATTCTCATTGCTTTCTATTCCTTCTTTGTCAAAATTTATCATTAATGCAGAAATTTCTTTCATTCACAATTGCATACCTGTCATTTGCATTGTATCTTCCACTCCTTTACTTTTATCTTTATTTTAAGTCATACCTATTTCTTTCAATCAGCTAAATAAAATATAAATTCTATCACCCTTTTTCCTGTTTTTAGTTGTTAGAATAATATAATCTGCATAGGACATCAAAACTGGGATTTCAGTATCTGTATAATGTAGATATTTTGTATTCTTCATTTTACAATTAACCTCACTAAATATTATATGCATAAATACTACTTGTAGGGCACCCTTGTCTTGCACATTACTCATTTATATTTCTTTACTTAACAATCCATTCACTAAAATTCTTACATGATTATTATTTCCTGCCATACAAACCCACTTAATTTTGTTACTAACATTACACATATCCATTTTTCCCCATGGCATATCTTGTATTGAATCAAATGCTTTATTAATATCACCTACCATAAGTTTTATATCCTCTAGACTTTTTAGGATATTATCCATTATTTCTCTCACTGTCATTAATAATTCTTCACACCATTTTCCTTACATACCATATAAACTTCTCTCCATTATATATTCCATCTTATTTTCAAATCGTTTCTGCATTATTTTCATAAATATCTTACAATCTGTGTTATTTAATACTGTTGGTCTCCAATTCTTTATATGTTCTTTTTCCAGATGAATTTTAATATTTCACTCTGTAATTCATTATGCTTTAGACCTTCATTTAACGACTTACTAAAGACACATAAATACATTTTTGCCATTCTTCTAAGTTTTTATACATTTTAAAAACAATTCCATCCAGACCAGCTGCCAATTCTGTATTTAAGTGTTTAAATACATTATCTAATTCAAATAATCTCTTTTGCATATTCATTGTTCATTTGTGCAGATTTTTTTTTACTTCCCATGTTCTTGTGCATTCTCTCTTTTTCTTTCTAAAGATATCTTTCACATAACATACAACAGTTTCCAGTGGTGAAGTGGTTAACACTGTCACCTCATAGCAAGAGGTTCTCCAGTTTGAGTCTCAGCTATGCTACCTTCTGTGCGGACTCTGCATGTCCTTCCTGCCTTTGCATGGGGTTCCTCCGGGTACTCTGGTTTCCTCCAACATTCCAAAGACATGCATCCAGAGCATTTCTTCCTGCCCTCCACTGAAATTAGGCTCTGTACTAGTCAGACTTCCCCAGTCAACCACTGTTAAATAAATAAATCTGTGCTTGTCTTTTCTTTAAATTTTCATTTTTATATGTCATTTCTGTCATTATACTACTATCCTCCTTCACTATCTTACTTAAATATGCTGATACCTCTTCCTTCTTACATGTAAAAAATACCTTTGTTTATATAATTCCTTGATTTTTCATAGTTGATTTTGTAATTGTTTTATCTCTTTTTCATACTATTCCCTATTATTGTTGTGTAAATTCTAAAATACAGCTTTACAAGTTTTAACATATTTCTGCTTTTCTTCCTTTCTTGCTTTACTTGGCCAACATAAAGAAATGCCTTTTATATTTTCTTTTAAAAGTAATCTTCCCTTCTGAACAACTATCATTTCATTACATTTCATTTTTCATGTATTCTTTGTATAGCCTTTCTTATTTTAATACATTCTTTATCATTTATTTCAATCTATTTTGTTAAATAATCTATAAGACCTGTTGCAACAGCTTCTCCTTCTGCTATACTTATTCCTTCTGATATTATAAAGTAATCAGTTTTGGATTTTAAATGTACCTTTTCTATATGTCCATGATTTTCTACTACTTATAACTGATTTCCTACATTTTATAACTTTTACCATTTTCTTATGTTGTTTCCTCTTTTTGTCCCACTTAAGTCACGATTAAAACTTGTTGTTATTATAGTATGCATACTGACTACTACACATCCTTTGAAATAAATTCTCTTTTTCTTAACAAATAACATAGGTGTAAACAGCTATAATTCAATAAACACTCCACCACCATCTTAAATCTACAATTGTTAGCCTTCCTGGTCTAACACAACTTCTAAGATCTTCACTGCTGTTCTACATAACTGCTATTCCTGAACTCTGCTCATTTCCCATATTCCATACTATCTCTCCATCCCATATTTTTTCTGTCTGCGATCTTTCTTCATACATTAGAAACCTTATATCTTCCAAGACAGTTTTATATATATATATATATATATATATATATATATATATATATATATATATATATATATATATATACACACACATATATATATATATATATATCTATATTACATTTATTGCAGCATTCTAAAATCCTTATCCTTCTAATATTTTTCACACTGTTTACAGTAACTGAAAGAATTCTTAAATTGTTAATTTTTCTGTTCCTTAATTTAAAGTATATTATTTTCTTCTTGTACTGCTTTCCCTTTTATTTTGTTTTTATTTTTTTATTTTATTGTATTTTTTAGATGTAATACTTGCCATCCATTTCCTTTATTTTATATTAATACCTTTACATTTCCTTATTATATATTTTTCTTTTTACCAACAGAATTCTTTCTTCATACCACTTTCCAGATTATTTCTCCTTTATCACTAACTTCTGATTCTATTCATATTTTCTCTTTTTCTTCTGTTTTTACTGTCTCCCTTTTCTTTTTCTAAAGTATCATCTGTTTCTATTTCTACTTCATTTCCAATTTGTCCTCTATCACTTCCATTATTTTTAATGTTTTTTTTACATTCCATCCAAGGATGGAAAGTTATTTTTTTTTTTGCATTTATACATTCAAGTTCTCATTTCTTTGCATAATGTCCTATTTTCCCATATATATAACATTTCCTTTTGTCACAGTTGTTCATAAATGTCCTTCTTTCCTACAAAACATGTTTTTGGTTGTTCCCAATATTTTAAAATACCCTTGTTATCTTCAACATTTACAGTACTTAGAATGTGCACAATTTTATCCATTATCATTTTAACACAACATCATAATCCCATCCCACATTCCATAAACCCCTATTATCTTAGACTCTTGAAATGTCCATTACACACACACACACACACACACACACACACACACACACACACACACACACACACACACACACACAGGGACATCTATCTACCTATCTCTCTCTCTCTATATATATATATATATATATATGTATATATATATATATATATATATATATATATATATATATATATATATATATATATATATATATAGGTATATGTGTTATGTGTATGCATGTGTGTGTGTGTGTGTGTGTGTGTGTGTGTGTGTGTGTGTGTGTCTCTGTGTGTGTGTTTTCTGTCTCTCGACACAAATGCTTAAATTACATACTTAGTACATGGATTGTCATTCTGTCTCTTTTCATACTCACACAAAAACTTTTATATACCTTGGGCAGTCTCAAAATATGCTACAAAATATCTCTTTATTAATTAAAATAAAGGCTCTTACTTCTTGAGTTTTCACACCCAAATGTAAAATTACAATGTTCCATACATCATAGCTGATCATGACTTCTTTTACTTTATATTCTCACCACATATTTGCTTTCTGAAATGTCAAAAATAAAAATAAAAATGCACCAGAACCAAGAAAGCACAATAAATGGTGTATTTATAAAATGCGACGTTCACAGTTTCACTAAAATAGCTTCATCATGCATAAAATCAAAAGAATATCTACTCCTTTCTATATATTGCTAATAGGTCACATAATTTATTACACTTTCTGTTGCAAGCATTGTAACAGAGGTTTTAACGAGACACATTCATTTAAACCTGGGGGATGTGTGCTCCTAACCTTAGTATCCATCTGTATTCCTCTAACTCAAAGATAAATCTATCTTAGATAAAATCATAAATTTAAAACAATGTGAAGTGATAGCTCTTTGCACATGTTTATATAATGCTTTTGTTTCATTTTTTTCTTTTTATCTCTGACAAGTGATTACTAATCTGTTATTTAAACGTATTGTTTTTTCCACCATAATAAGCATCACAAGATTGACATACTGATAAATAAACTAAACTTCTTGTGTCATAGTTTCCATAAGCATTGACATAAAATGGTTTCTTCATAATGAGATGCATGAAGCTTCTACCTACCAAGACATCTACACAATGTACACATTTATTACAAGTCCCTTTCTTGTTTGTATCATAAAATCTGTTATATTTTGGCTGTTCCTTATAGCATAATTTTTGTTTTAAATTATTATTCTTTTTATAACCAAAACTGGGTTGTACTCCCATCTTTCCACCCAGATCCATGGTTGTAGTTATACTAGACTAATGCTTCCTTATAATCTGTTTAATCTAGTAGAATTTTTTACTCAAGACAAATTTTTGTTATTCCGTACATTAGTGGAATAAATAGGTCCTGTTTCACTATTTCTCACCCGAACTACTTGCTCTTTAACATATAGTGTTTTTTGTCATCATAACCCTTATGGGTAAAATTCATAACCGTATTATCTAATTGTTTAATCATTTGCAAATCATCTGTGTGCAACTTAGCTATACGTCTCATTTGATTGTCCATAATTTTGTTAAAAACAAATGGAGGATGCATACTTGTGTGATTTAAAAATGTGTTTCTGTTTACAGGTTTCTTATGCAATCTTGTCCCTAGTTTACCATTTTCCAATTTAAATAAGGTGATGAGAGAAAAACTATAGACTTATAGGAGCATTCTTTCTTAAACCGTACAAAATTAGTACAGGTATTAATGTATTCATAGAATAACTCAAAGTCATGTAAGGAACCTTTCCAAATAAGAAAAAGGTCATCCATAAACCTCTGATAATAACTAATATGAGACAAGTGCTTATTATTCAAATCAGATAAAACATATTGGGTTTCCCACATAAACATAACCACATTTTCGTATGTATTTGCAACAGGGGTCCATTGCAACTCTTGTTCCTTGTTGGTACAATTTAGCTTGAAACAAAAACAAATTATTATTTAGCACAATGTTTAACAAGTAGCATAAATTTTCAATTTTTTTTAATATCAAATCCAGAGAATTCAGATAAAAAATTCTTAAAATAGGTAATACCTATATCATTCGGTATACGTGTAAACAATGAGTCAACATCTACGATCATGAGATATGAAGAAGTAATGTTAACATCCTTGCCCCATTCATATAAGTCACTAAGAAATTCAAATGAATCCTTGATAATAGTAGATGCCCATTTTAAAAAAAAATTTCACATCCAAGTCAATATATTTTGAAATTGGTTCTGTAGACCAGTCTCTTGCTGAGACTGTAGGTCTCAGTGGTGGTGTAACATTATTCTTATGAAGCTTAGGAATGCCATAAATTATTGGTGTAATAGGAGCACTCACATTAAGATAATTATATAGAGCAAAATCAATATCACCTTTCGCATACATATAATGTATTACATCATTTATATGTTTAATAATCTTATTTTTATCAACATTATTGATTTTTTGTATTCATCTGTATTGAGCATTTCATACATTGAGAGGGTATAATAATCTGCATCTAAAATAACAACTTCTCTCCCTTTATCCGCTGTCTTTATTACTATTTCATTGTGTTTTATAAGATTATTAACTGCTGCATGTTCGTCATTAGTTAAATTGTAAAATGGTCTTTTATTACTAGGATTTAAATATAAAGAATATATTTCCTTCTCCACCACTTGTTCAAAAGTTTGCATAGCTGAAACTGGCTTTGGAATAAATGTACTTTTTCTTTTTAAAGTACTAGAATCACTAGGGGCACCTTCTCCAAACATAACTTTTAATTGTAAATTTCTTGTGAAGTATTTAAACTCAGATAGAACAGTTTCGATATCTACTATGTTTGCTTGGGTGAAAGATAGCCCTTTATTGAGCATGGCTAGTTCTTCATTTGATAAAACATATCTTGACAAGTTAAACACAAATTCAGGCTCAGACATGTTATTAGCCATTAGTAATAACTGTTCCTCTGATGGTACAAAGCTTTCTTCCCTTGTTGACCACTGCTGAAAGATTTCTTCCTCTTCTTCTGTTGTATGAATGGAAGGGGTGACTTTTGTAGTAAAGGAAAATCTGCATTATACATAGGATCAACAGAGGACACTATACTTAAGTCCATGATAACAGGAGCAGGTTCTATGGGTGCCGACAGTTTTGGCTTCTCCGTTGTAGTGTTTCCTGGTGTATCATGTCATTTATCATGTGTTGTTGTTTCAGGCTTCTGATTGGTCCACAAGAAAATATGTCCTGTTTTGAAATCTTTGTAGTCACTTTGGAGTTTCCTTTTCTCCGTAGCAATAAGTTTGGTTTCAAAAGTCTTAATCCACTCAACAGTATCTTGTAATAGTTGTGAATGCTGGTTTAATTCAATATCTGATATTAGTTCCACATACATTTGCTCAATCTCCTTTTTTAATGCAGTTTCAATAGGGTGAACAAAACTGTTGATAAGCTGCATATATTGTAGTGAGCAGGTTAGGTTATGAGTTTGCCATTGTTTCAATAGCTCTAGATATTTCCAGCCATATGCTGGCATTACTAATATAGGAATACCTCTTGGGACCAATTTATACTTAAGATAAGTATGAAAACTCAAACACTGCCATGGCAGTCTTTTCAATGCTGTCATTTTTCTTTCAGATGTTTCAACTTTAGTAGTATAACTTTGTAAGTTGTTTCCTCCAGCATTTCCACCTGTATCCTCCATCATATTATTTTCAGAAAAGAGGGAAAAAAGAGGATTACCGGTCATGCTAACAAGCTCTTTGACATTTAGCAGTCCTTTTGGAAAAACATCAATTGTAGATGGTAAAGGTATTGTGCTAGTCATGTCCATAGACTCCACCATAAAAACACAAATTGTAAAAACCAAAGAGAACCCCCTGGGTAGATCCAGTGGAAATAAGTCCAACAAAGTCAAAAATAAAAATAAAAATAAAAATCCATTGGAACCAAGAAAGCACAATAAACGGTTTATTTATAAAATGCAACTTTTACAGTTTCACTAAAATAGCTTCACCAGGCATAAAATCAAAAGAGTATCTACTCCTTTCTATATAGTGCTAATAGATGACATGATTCATTACACTTTCTGTTGCAGGCATTGCAACGGAGGTTTTAAAGGAACACATTTATTTAAACCTGGGGGAAATGTGTGCTCTTAACCTTAGTATTTCATCTGTATTCTTCTAACTATGTCTGCTGAATCAAATCACCCCCCACATAAAGATAAATCTATCTTAGATAAAATCATACATTTAAAATAATGTGAAATACCAGCTCTTTGCACATGTTTATATAATACATTTGTTTCAACCTTTATTTTTATCTCTGACAAGTGATTACTAGTCCACTCTTTAACCTTTCTATTGGTTTTTCCAACATAATAAGCATCACAAGATTGATACACTGATAAATAAACTAAATTTCTTGTGTCACAGTTTCCATAAGCATTAAAGTAAAATGGCTTATTCATAATGGGATGCAAGAAGCTTCTACTTACCAAGATATCTACACAATGATTTCAAAACAGGGTGGTTTTTCTTGTGGAGCAAGTCAGAAGCCTAAAACTACAACACGTGATAAATGATGTGATACACCAGGAAATAAGACAACAACGGAGATGTCAAAACCATTGGCACCCATAGAAACTGCTCCTATTAATGTGGAATTAAATATAGTGTTCTCTCTCGATCCTGTGGATCTTGTGGATTTTCCTTTACTACAAATGACCCCCTTCCACTCATACAACAGAAGAAGAGGAAGAAATCTTTCAGCAGTGGTCAACAAGGGAAGAAAGCTTCACACTGTTAGAGGAACAGTTATTACTAATGGCTAACAACATGTCTGACCCCGATATTGGGATTAACTTGTCAAGGTATGTTTTATCAAATGAAGAACTAGCTGTGCTCAATAAAGGGCTATCTTTCATCCCAATGAACACAGTAGATATCAAGACTGTTCCATCTGAGTTTAAATACTTCACAAGAAATTTACAATTAAAAATTATGTTTGGGGAAGGTGCCGCTAGTGATTTTAGCATTTTAAAAAGAAAAAGTACATTTATTCCAAAGCCAGTTTCAGCTATACAAACAACTGAACGAGTGGTGGAGAAGGAAATGTATTCTTTATATGAAAATCCTAGTAAAAAAAGATAATTTTACAATTTAACTAATGACGAATATGCAGCAGTTAAAAATCTTATAAAAACAATGAAATAGAAATAAAGCTAGTGGATAAAGGGAGGAGTTGTTATTTTAGATGCAGATCATTATACCCTCTCTATGTATGAAATGCTCATTATAGATGAGTACAAAAAAATTAATAATGTTGATAAAAATAAGATTATTAAACATATAAATGATGTAATTATACCTCTCAACCTCTTAGAGCAAGAAATCTGAACAAAGGCATAAATAATGGGGGGACAAAGGCCCCAAAATAGGGACAGATTTTAAATATTACTCTTACAAACTTAGAAAGCTGATAGAATAACTGTTTTGTGTTAGCATGAATTTTCTGATGGGTGTTAAGTCTGAAACTCAAATGTCTGTCATTATTTTCTGACTTCAGTCTTTAATAATTTGCAAATGATTTGCCGGAAAACCATAATTTTATGAAATATGGATCAAAAATATGAGGCAAAAATCTGGACATTCTGCAAAAATCTGTACAGTTAAGAGGTATGGATGTAATACATGATATGTATGTAAAAGGTGACATTGATTTTGCTCTATATAATTATCCTAATGTGAGTGCTCCTATTGCACCAATAATTTATGGCATTCCTAAGCTGCATAAGAATAATGTTACACCACCACTGAGACCTATAGTCTCAGCAAAAGGCTTTTCTACAGAACCAATTTCAAAATATATTGACTTGGAAATGAAAAAATGTTTAAAATGGGCATCTACTATTGTCAAGGATTCCTCTGAATTTCTTAGTGACACACGAATGGGGCAAGGATGTTAACATTACCTCTTCATATCTCATAACTGTAGATGTTGACTGATTGTTTACACTTACACCGAATAATATAGATATTTTAAGAATTTTTTTTATCTGAATTCTCTGGATTTGATATTAAGAAAATTGAAAATTTGTGCTACTTGTTAAACATTGTGCTAAATAATAATTTGATTTTGTTTCAAACTACATTGCACCAACAAGCAACAGGAGTTGCAATGGGCACCCCTGTCGCAAATACATATGCAAATGTAGTTATGTCTATGTGGGAAACCCGATCTGTTTTAGCTGATAGAAATAATAAGTACTTGTCTCATACTAGTTATTATCGGAGATTTGTGGATGACCTTTTTCTTATTTGGAAAGGTTCCTTACATGTTTTTGAGTTATTCTACGAATACATTAATACTTGTACTACCTTTTTACAGGTTAAGAAAGAATGCTCCTATGAGTCTATAGATTTTCTTGACATTAGTTTATTTAAATTGGAAAATGGTAAAATAGGGAAAAGATTGCATGAGAAACCTGTAAAAAGAAACACATATTTACATCACACAAGCATGCGTCCTCCATTTGTTTTTAACAATATTATGGACAATAAAATGAGATGTATAACTAGGATGCACACAGATGATTTGCAGATGATTAAACAATTAGATAATATGGTTACGGATTTTACTCATAGGGGTTATGACTATAAAAAAGCACTATATGTTAAAGAGCAATTAGTTTGGATGAGAAATACTGAAACATGACCTATTTATTATACTAATATATGGAATAACAAAAATCTGTCTCGAGTAAAAAATTCTAATGGATGTATATTTACCTATAATCAATACACAGAGAAAGTTAAACAGATTCAGTTTAGTCAGGTTCAGGTTCAGTCTATCAACATCTCAACCCTAGGCACATTAGCTCTAGATCCAAACACTGCCACAAACTAATAAACAAATTCCTGAAGTTCATCACCAACTATAGACTCAACCTAATACTTGGTGGTGATATTCACCCCAACCTTGGCCCACCCACTTCAGATACACATACCCCCTCTCCTTCCAATCTAAGCTACAAACCTAGAATTAGTAGGCCAACTAACACTATCCTTGTTTGTCATCTCAATATTAGAAGCATTAATAACAAGGTATATGAATTGCATGCACTTCTGGATGTCCACTCCCCTGAGATTCTCTGTTTAACTGAAACCTGGTTAAAACCTAACAGTAAAGACAATGAAGTGTTACCACCTGGGTACAACATACACAGGCTGGATTGTGCTTTGAGGAAGGGAGGTGGGGTAGCTGTACTCTATAAATCTGAGCTGAATGTCACCATAGATGTAATACAACCACCTCAGATTAATAACTCAGAGATTCTTGCCACCAAATTGCAACTTAATAAAAATAAATGCATTAATATCATCTGTATGTACATTCCCCCAGGTAACAATATATCTACACTTGAAGATATCCTGCACTGGCAATCATGTCACTACCCCCAAGAAACCCTACTACTTGGAGACTTTAACATAGACTGGGGCACCTGTTCCTCAGAATCCCCAACCACCCATATTAACCTGCATGCATTTATACAAATTATATCCACCCCTACCAGGACAGGTAAACCCAACCAAAACTAAAGCATACTTGACTGGGTACTCATAAATAGTCACCCACAACTGTACACTTCTGGTACCCTCCTTGATGGCCTAAGCAATCATCTTCTCACATATGTAATTAAGCACAAAATCATTAATTCCCAACAACCCTTACTCAGAAAGGTTAGAAACAATAAAAACTTTGACCCTGCCAAATTCCAACAAGAACTAAACTCATGTAATTGGTCTATTCTAAAACACCTCCCCTTAGAGGAAGCAGTAGCATACTTTAACAACAAATTCCTTGAGATCCTTGATTTGCATGCACCTATTCGTTCAAAGGGAACCAAGGCTAAAACTGCACCATGGCTTTCTAAAGAGTCTAAAATCAAAATTACCCTTAGAAACAAAGCATGGGCTTTACGGCATTCTTCTAAAGACCCTCAAGATCACATTAAATACAGGCAATCCAGGAACTAAACCAAAAAATCAATTTTACAAGACAAAAAACAATACTACTGTAATTTACAGACAGTAAATCAAAATAACCCTCAGAAGAACTCTCTTCCTCTAAACCTCAAGATGCATGCACTCGAGACTCTCCTCAGTATGGAGAATATCAATATCTGTGCAGTAACAGAAACCTGGTTCAAGGCTCCTGAGAGCACCTCAGCACTAACAGGTTATACTTCATACCATGCTTTCTGGCCCCAATACTCAGATCAAACCACAAAAGGATGGGGAGTATTCATATTTATCAAAGATACCCACACCTCCAGGTTAGTGGCACTGCACGAAGCATTGGAGACTATCCATGTGCAACTAACAGTGGGAAAAACCGCCTTTCAGTCTGTAGCCTGCTACAGACCACCCTCCCAAACACAGGAACCTCACTCGGCTTTCCTGAGAACACTGGAGAATATGAAGGTCTCTCCAAACACTATTATATTGGGTGACTTCAACTACCCAAACATCGATTGGGAAAACTATTCAAGCTCAAACACCCTCGCCCAATGGTTCCTAGAATTTATAAACTCAAATGCTATGGAACAAATGGTCATCACTCCCACAAGAGGGGAAAACATATTGGATCTGGTCATCACCAACATGGGGACTCTATGTTCCACGCCAGAGGTATACCCCTCATTGGTAAAATCAGACCATAAACAAATCTCACTGGACATCCATATTCCATCCCCACCCCTAGCCAAGGAAACCACTGTGAAGAACTCCTCAAAAGCAAACTTCATACTTCTCAAAACTGAGGTGGAATCCTTCAAAGCCCCCAGGCCAGTGGAAAATATGGCCCAAAATGCAGAATCCTTTACAAAAGCATTCTATGGACACCTACAGGAATGCATGGAGCATGCTATCCCAAATAAAACCAAGACTCACTCCTCCAAAGGCAAGAGACCTGTCAGGTGGACCCCGGCCATAAATAAGCTATACAACAGAAGGAATAAACTACTACATGACAGAGCAAAATCCCAAAAAGGGAAGGCGTCACTGATCAGTACTAGCAAGAAACTACGATCCCTCATAAAATCATCTAAGGCCAGCTTTGAAAGAAAAATTGTACAAGACACTAAAGATAATCACACGGCCTTCTTTAGTTATGTCAGAAACCTGGGAGGCAACTCCCAGATATGCTCTGAGTTAGTGCAAAATGACAAAAAATACACTGCACCCACAGACATTGCCAACATCCTGGCAGAAAGGCTCAGTGCAAACTTCTCTCTCCCCCTTCCCCCCCAAAAGAGCAAATGTCTATCCCAACAGAGTGTAGCCTTCCTAAGATCACAGATGCACAATTGAGAGCTGCCCTCTCCAAAGCAAAAAACACAGCATCAATGGGACCAGACAGTGTCCCGGGCTTCGTCTTACACAAGCTCCAAGAAGAACTAAACCGTCATATAAAGTTACTGTTCAGTCTCAGCCTTACTTCAGGATATGTACCCAAGGAATGGCATAGAGCAACAGTGGTCCCACTCCACAAAGGTGGTGCCACAACAGACCCTGGAAACTATCGCCCTATAAGCCTGACTAGCATGGTCTGCAAAGCTATGGAGCATATCATCATGGAAATCATAAACAAAGACATTGGGAACCTCCAGACACTGGATCCTACCCAATTCGGCTTTGTTAAGGGCAGATCTTGCCTCTTGAACCTGGTCGACTTCTTTGAAACAGTTACCAAAGCCATAGATGAAGGGAAGGTAGTCCACACAGCCTACCTGGACCTCGCAAAAGCCTTCGACACAATACCCCACTCGGGCATCATAAATAAGCTCACCAGCTTAAATATCAACCCCTTTGTCACAAGATGGGTTGCAAACTGGCTCAGGGATAGAACCCACATGGTCAGAATAGCAGGTGCCATGTCAGACACTAAACCAGTTACAAGTGGTGTCCCACAAGGCTCAGTCCTGGGACCTCTCTTGTTCGGTATATATTTCTCCAAGGCACAGGCTAACATGGGTGGACTATGGCTGACCAAGTTCACAGATGACTGCAAACAGGGTGCTGTAATCCACTGTCTGGCTGACACACGCATCCTCCAAAACAGTCTCACAGAGACGGATAACTGGTGCCAGAGCCATGGCCTAAAGCTAAATGCCAAAAAGTGCATAGTCATCCCCTTTGGGAAAAACAAAGTGCCCACAAATTACCACATAGGTGGTAATCCATTAATCTGGAAAAGTAATTAGGGACTTGGGGACCCAAGTAGATAGCAATCTCTCCTTTGACAATCACATTGCCAAAGTGGTTAGAAAGACCTTCTATACAGCCCACCTTATCATGAAAGGGTTCACATCTAGATCAAGAGAGGTCATTGTGCCCCTCCACTCATCACTTATCAGGCCCATAATTGAGTACAATGCCCCATTTGGGATATACCTTACCCGACACCTTCAGCAACTGGAAAGACCCCAAAAGTATCTCACCAAGAGGATCAAGGGGCTCAAACAGATGCCCTATGCAGTTCGGCTAAAGAAACTCCAGCTCTACTCAGTTGCATACCGCCTACTCAGAGGCGATCTGTGTCTGACGTATAAAGCCATGTCCAACCCAGAATTAATGGACATGCTTCTCCTCAGGAAATCCAAATCCCTTAGAGCTACACACTCCAGGGACTTGAACATCAGCACAGAAATAAATAGGACATACTGGAGGGACAGATTCATATCCCAGAGGCTCCCCTCACTCTTGAACAAAATCCCAATCCATGTTAGGCAGAGTCCCTCACTGACCCTCTTCAAGAGAAATATTGACGAGTGGATGGGAGAACGTAAGTTTACCCCTGGGATCTCTTCTGTGTCCCTGCTTGACAGAGGTACAGTAAACTAACCTTAAAAGGGCTACCTTCTGTGACCTACTATACAGAGGCACAGTCAACTAATCTAAAAGGGTGGCAAAAGCCAAACACACTCTGGCTAGGCTTATAAATTCCCTAGGGCAGATAGCCTAGTATCAACCTATGAACCTATGAACCTATGAAGTTTTGGGCAGGTTTAAATATTATACTACATCCTGGACAAACTTCAACCCCAATCCCTGCTGCTACTATTGATAAAACCCCTGAAGATGTTTCTGACAGTTTTAACCGATTCTTTACTGAGACAATTCAGGCCCTAGCTAGCCAACTACCTCCTAGCTCCCCTGGTCCTGAAAGTAGCACCCCTAGAAACCTACTCGCATTCAGCTTCCAACCAGTCACCACTTCACTTATCCGTACCTTGATCAAAAAATTAAAACCCACTACACTTTCTGCTGATCAACTCCCTGCCGAGTACCTACAAAAATCAGCTGATGCTTTTGCTTATCCCTTCTCAATACTAATCAATCAAACCATAGTAGAAGCTAAAATTACCACCATCTGGAAAATATCCTATGTAATCCCACTTCACAAAGGAGGCAGCTCTACTGAATTCTCCAATTATAGGCCAATAGCTATACTCTCTCTACTTGCAAAGATTATGGAAAAATGTATTCATAGACAACTCATGCACCACCTAATCCAGAATCACCTTAAGGCAGACACTCAGCATGGCTTCCGTCCTCATCACAGCACTACTTCTGCCCTCCTAGCCTTTACCAACACCATAAACCATAATCGCAACAATAATTATATATCCTCAGCCCTCTTCTTGGATCTTTCCAAGGCATTCGATATGGTTGATCACCAACTTTTAATCCACACCCTGCAAACATTCTGTCTAGATACTAGAGCAATTCAGTGGTTTCAATCCTACCTGAATGGTCGACAGCAGGCTGTCCTCTGGCAGAACAAACTCTCTAACCTTCTATCTAACACCCTTGGAGTACCACAAGGCTCTATACTAGGGCCCTTGCTGTTCTCCATCTTCATTAACGACCTTTATATTGTCATCCCAAAAGTCAGCTGTATCCAATATGCTGATGACTCTACTCTGATTTGCTCAGCCATATCTCCAGTAGAGTTATGGTCAGCTACCCAGACCACCTTTAATACAATAGAAAACTGGCTTTCTGAACATCATCTGATCCTAAATCCCAAAAAAAATAAAATGCTGTTATTTTCACCAACACGTAGGTCTACCGCTTTCACCTTTACCATAAATTCAAATGATGGCACAATAATCTCCCCTGACCCCTCTACAAAACTATTAGGTATCATCATAGACAATAATCTAAAATTCAACCTACATGTTAACCAAACTATCAAAACCATCAATAAAAACTAGGGTCACTTTACAGAATAAAAGCCTTCCTAACCCCTCCAGCTAAAATTGCCATAGCTCACTCTCACCTTCTTTCAACCCTTCTGTATGCATCCCCTCTACTCTTGAATTTAAACAAGACTATCCTTAACAAACTCTCAATTTGCTACAACCACATTGCCAGGTTTGCCACTGGGCTGCCTTTTAGGACACAACATTGCATCAATCTAAACCAGCTTGGGTGGCTTGAACTACCCAGCCTAATCCAGTATAACCAACTGATTATGGCCTATAAAATCCTCTATAATCCGGACAATACTCCTTCACTTAAAAATATTATCACCCCCTATAACAATCCTAGACCGCTTCGATCCTCTAACAAACTACTAATTCAGACTAGCAAAATTAATAACACAGCTGGTGACTCTCTCTTTGCAAACTCTGTAAGTAGATCCTGTAACTCTCTTCCAGCTGATATTACCTTACTTTCCACCTTAGGTCAATTTAAAACTAGACTCAAACAACATTTGTCACTTAACTGGCTATGTCAATGTATCAAGCCTGACTAACTCTCTCTAGAATGTGTAAAAAATCTGTTAACCAGTTTACTGTGTAATTTAATTTAATCCTGACTTGCGCTCAGGATTAACTCTAACCTGTGGAACTTGTTTAACTTGCTTACTTATGTAATCTCTGTAAATAGTCTGTTTGTAATATGTAATGCTAGTATTATGTAACGCTGTATCTGCTTACCCTTGGAGCTTTTCTCCCCCGGCCTCCACTGAAATTGGACATGCATCCAGTCGGACTATCCCGCTCAACAAATGTAAAATAAAATAAAATAAAATAAAGATTATAAGGAAGCATTGGTCTATTATAACTACGGAAACACAACACACGTTGGATACAAGACTTTATATACGAATGCAAAACTTTCAGGTAAAACCCTTTCTCAATACTAAACACATCAGATAAAAAAGCATATGCTTATATACACACCCAAAGGCACATGACCCCAGCCAAAGTCATGTGACAAAAAAAAAATGTACTAATGTTTGTAAGAAGCGCAGTACATTTATTCCGATAAATGTACCTATTACAGTGGTGTTTCACGATTTATGTGAAAATGAATTTAGAGCATGTCTGAGCAATCATGCAGATCGATTGTGTTATAACCGAGATTATAATGAATACCTAGCATTGAACTGCCTAAAACGCAATTCAAATATTATTATCAAACAGGCGGATAAGGGTGGGGCCGTTGTCGTTATGGACAGGGCCCATTATAATATATTAGTGAAAAGGTTGTTGGCAGATCCTTTAGCTTTTAAGGAAATTACATTTCAGAATGTTAAAAGTCATATAACTAATGTAAATTTATGTATATATGATTTACAGTTTAATAATAATCTTGATTTAGATTTATTTAATTTCTTTTCTGTACCTTGTCCTGTTGTTCCACAATTGTATGGACTTCCAAAGATACATAAATGCATGGTAGACCCACCAATGAGACCTATAGTCTCTGGTAATGGCTGGGTCACTGAGCCAATCTCAGTTTATTTGCAGAAACAATTATTTCCTTTTTTGGCTAAGTGTAATTTTTTATTGAAGGATACATGTGATTTTTTGACAAAGTTGTCTGCTTGGTATTTTCAGAACCTTAATAATTATAATACTGATGACTATTGGTTTGTAACACTCGACATTGTATCGTTGTTTACTGTAATTCCCAATACGTTTGGTATTGAATCTATTAGGGAATTTCTAACAAATGATAAGTCCATGATGACTGATTCTGTGCAAAATATTTGTTCTCTTTTAGACCTTGTGTTAAGCAATAATATTTTTATTTTTGATCAGAAACCGTATTTGCAGGTTAATGGTGTGGCCATGGGTACTTTAGTACTACATCAGTGGGAATTACAACATGTGCATGATGGAAGTAATTTTTTGGATCCACGTATTAAGTTTTATCAACGTTTTGTTGATGATTGTTTTTTGGTTTGGAAGGGAAGCATTATTGATTTACAGCAATTTATTTCCTATTTAAATGCAACCACTACATTTCTGAAATTTAAATCTACTGCATCTAGGTATGAAGCTGTATTTTTGGATGTTAAGGTTTATGTAAATGATGGGCTTATTAACACTACTATTTACAAGAAACAAACACATATTGGGAGATATTTACATGCAAGTAGTATGCATGCTTTGCATGTCTTTCGTGGTGTAGTTAAGTCCCAATTTATTAGGGCTAGTCGCCTCAATACTACAGACGAATTGTTTAACACTCAATTATTAGAAATGTATCATGAATTCATTAACTGTGGGTATGACATTGTTATGTTAAAGCAGTATATGGATTTGATTATACATAATAGGAGTAGTATGTATTTACCATATTTCAGGAATATTTATAATGTGCAGAATGAGATTCATACGGTTGCTATACAGGATGCTACTACAGATGCACACATTAGATATGTTACCACATTTGCAAATAAGGTTGCTATAGTTAAACGGATAATTTATAAATACTGGCCTGTTTTGATTGCATCTTCTGATGTCTCAAAAATATTAGCTAACAAACCTTTTTTCAGTTATAAAAATATGAAAATTTTAAAGAGGTTGTTATGCTATAAGGATTTTCAACCTATAGTTATAGATTTTGATAAATCTTTATATCAAACTTCCTGTTATGGAACTAGCAAGTGTTATAATTGTTCATGTTGTATAGACTTGATTGATGTTAAACTTTCTGCTACCTATACTCATCCTTATACAAAACATCTATTTAAATTTAACATCAAAGCTAACTGTAATTCGACTAATGTGGTCTATCTGGCAACATGTGTTGCCTGTCAGTCATATTATGTTGGTAAAACGACATGTAGGCTCAAGGACAGAATTATTGAGCACAAATCGGAAATAAGAAGGCAATATGCAAACAATGCCTTGTTTAAACACATTCAATTACATGGTGACTTACATAGTTTTAAATTCAGAGTTATTGATTTAGCAACCCCCTTCCTTCGGGGTGGAGATATTAATAACTATATTGAAATAAAAGAGTATGAGTGGATCATTAGATTGAATGCTGACCATGAACCAGGTCTTAATAATACTGTTAGTATTAAACCTATTCTTACAAGGTTGCAACGCAATGTAAAATAAACTATGATGATTTTTTTGTACAATTTTTTTGTACAATTTTTGTAATATATGTTAGATTGTGTAGGTTTTTTAGGGTATATACTGTTATTTAATTTTTTTGTCACATGACTTTTATCTGATGTGTTTAGTATTGAGAAATTTATCCAACTTGTGTTGTGTTTCTTTGGACTTTATCAGCTATCTACGTTATTCTATTATAACTACGACCATGGAACTGGGTGGAAAGATGGGATTAGAACCCAGTTTTGGTTATAAAAAGAATAATAATTTAAAACAAAAAATTATGTTATAAGGAACAGACAAAATATAACAGAATTTTTGATACAAATAAGAAAGGGACTTTTTGTTGTAATAAATGTGGACATTGTGTAGATATCTTAGTAGCTAGAAGCTTCATGCATCTCATTGTGAAGAAGCCATTTTATGTTAATGCTTATAGAAACTGTGACAAAAGAAATTTAGTTTATTTATCAGTATGTCAATCTTGTAGAGATCAGTATGTCAATCTTGTGATGCTTATTAGTCCATGTCTGAACATCTTTTATAAGTCTAACAAGACTTTTTGGCAGCAATGTAGTCATTTGTGAGACTGATGGAGAGTGCAACAGAGTTTGCAGATTTTTTTTGGTTGCTGCACAACAGGATTTTAAAGAACTCTGGCCAAAAATGGAGCCTGGAGCTTTTTTATGAATTTATTCAACCTAACTATGAAGTAATAGCAGCCAAAATTTGGAATGTTAACACTTAAATTTGTTTAGTATTTATTGTTATTTCCTATGTTCATCCTTTACTTCATGTGTTTCCATATAAACAAATTTAGTAGCTTTTATTTTGGCACATATGTTTGTACCTTATAACCTGAAATATATAACTCAAGATATAAAATATCCTGTAGAAGAGTATGAAACATAGAGGCACAGCGAAAATGTAATTTACTTCATTAAACTGAATATATATTCTTGTTTTGTCAGCAGCTATAACAGATTTACATTTGTAAGCTTTGTGATATTCAGTGGAAATTTAGTACCTAAACATTTAGTATGATTGCTTTTGCAGTTTGCATCCAAATAGTTGTAAGTTTCTGATGGATGAAATAAACACAAATGTAGTTGTAGAAATGTTTAATATGCAGCTGAAAACACTAAAATCTTATGAGCAATTATGAAGTGGTAGTTTAGGTAAGTGGGCCTAGAATGTCATCTGTGAATGTAGTTGGGAGAGTGTTATGATTTTTTCCTGATACTTTATAGATTATGATTTGCCTGAAAAGTCCTGAAAATGGGAAGCATGTAGAGGATATAGGATGTAAAAGAAGGCACTTCTGACATGTAACTTCCTTGATAACAATGTATGTAGAAAAAATCAAACCGCTACTCCACGGCTATCCGTGGTTCAGCACACAACAGTTAATTGATAACCTGGCAGATGGATTACTGTATAGGCCCTTGACTTTTTCCACATATATGAGGATTCAGAAATAACCTCATCTCTCATGGTAAGAAATGAAGTAAAAATAGACTGTTTCCACCATGTGGCAATTTGCAATTCAGAGACACATTAGCTGCAATGAGGAAATACCTCATTCACAGCTAATTTGCACGTTTCTAAATTGCTGATAACTAGAGCTAGTGGTAACAGGAGGAAAAGCTGCAGGACGTGGAAAGTACAGTTGTATAAATAAGCTTACCATAACAGTAGATGTTCAACTGATCATTGCTGTACTAGCCAAAACAATATAGGTTATATCCTGCAAGGGTATAAAAGCTGGCCAGATTCCAAAGCTTTAGGCCACCTTCCATGCACCCGGACCATTAGTGATCCTGAGTCGAGTTAATTAAAAAGACAAGCTTGAGTGTAAAGCCCTTCAGAGTTTTCATGCCAACAGAGAGAGAGGGTGGCTGAGCCCTGAAAAGACAATGCTAGAAACAACAAAAAATAAAAATCCACATCCTGGCAAAAACGACACATCAAGAAACAAAGAGGATGGTGGGAGGGAGTGCCAACTGCTGCAATGATCATTCGTACATCTACTGCTACAGTACATTTACTTAGACAGCTGTTCTTCATATTTATCAGTGCTGCAGTAACCTAAGTTATATGGGTAGGTTGCCTTAGTTTATAAATTTTGGGAAGTGGGAAGAAAAGAGTTCAGGATTCCCTTGAGAATTGTCCTAGGAAAGTCTGATCTAGTCCTGGAGAAGGAATCAATCTTATAGTGCTTTAAAAAAAGCATGTACAGAGGACCAAGCTGCTGCTTCTAGAATACGTTTAGAATCCAGCCTTTTCCAGAAAGCCACAGATGAAGCCAAGCATGTGGTGGGGTGGGTCTTGATCCTTCCTGGAATTCTTTTGTAAGTATAACAAAAGATAATAGACATGGATAACCATTTGAAAATATTTTGATACCAGTTGTCCTTTCTTCTTACCTTCACAAGAAATGAAAAATTGCTGTAAAGATTTGAAAGATTTATTTCTGTCACAGTAGTACCTGAGTTGTCTGCAGACATCTAAGGTATGGAGTATCCTTTCTCCCTCATTTTTAGGTTCAGTAAAGAAAACTGGTAGTTGTATAGTTTGACTTAAAGTAAACATGGATACTGCTTTAAGCATAAAAGGACTGGTTCTCAAAGAAACCCTGTCCTTGTGGAAAATGAGGTAGGGTTGATTCATCATAAGAGCTTGTAACTCACATATCTTTGTTGCAGAGGTCAGAGAGCAATCAGTAAAACTGTTTTCCATGTTAAGAACCAAGTCATCTGGGTTAGCTGGTTGCAATGGAGCAAGTATTAGCTTCTCTAACAGAAAATTAAGAGCCAAATGAGGAGCCTCTGGTTTTGTTGGAAGCCTCTTAAGTAAAACACCTTTTGAAAAACATTTTAACACAAGAATGCATTGAGACAGTAGAATCCATGGGTAGACATGCTGAAATGGTTGATAAATGAAACTTGATAAAAGAGGAAGAAAGGCTATTGGATAGCAACTCACACAATTATTGTGAAACCAACAAACAACTAGCTCTGAATGGGTGATGGTTATGTTGCTGGCACCAGCTAGAAAACCTTTTCCATTTGCTAATATATGATTTTTTAGTAGCAGGCTTTCTTGTCTCCATTAGTATTTGTTGCATGTCCTCAGTAAACAGGTGCCTAAAGGTGATTAAGACTCTATCATCTAGGCAGTCAATTGAAGTTGATTGGGGTCAGGCTGTATCAAACATCAATGACCTTGTGTGAGTAGATTCAGTCTGTGAGGAAGCTTGTGGTAATCACCCCTGGTCATTTCCTAAATAAGTTAGAACCACTATTGCTTGGGCCAGAAGGGAGTACTGCAATGATCTTGGGGGATTTCTTCTGATTCTTTAGAAGTACCCTGGGTATCAGTGGAAAGGGAGAAAATCATACAGTAACATTCTTCTCCAAGGAAAATAAAAGGCATTCCAAGCATTCTTGCATGGGTCCTGGAGCAGAATCTTGCCAACTGATTGTTCATAGATGAAGCAAATAAGTCTGCTTGAGGAACTCCCCACATATGAATCAAATCTTGGAAGACCCCATGATCTAGTTTCCATTCTAGGAGGTCTGCCCTTATCCTGATGAGCTTGTCTGCCAAACAGTTTTGCTGTGACAGAATGTAGGATGCCTGTAGAGTGAGGCTGTGCTGTGAAGCTATATCCCAAGATAATATGGCTAGTCTGCAAAGGAGGTATGACCTGGCTCCTCCTTGCTTGTTGGTGTACCATATGACTATGGTATTGCTTGTAACTACTTGAAGAGATCCCAAGGACTAAAGATGATTCAGAAAGTTGAGTGCCTTGATCAGAGCAAGGAGATTTTTTATATTTATGTTCTTGCATTTGTCGTTGGTGTCCCACATACCTTTCACTTTACCCTCCTGAAACTGATCCCCAAGCAAAATCTGAAGCATTTGTGGTGACTATTTCAGAAAAGGGCAGAGGAAGGGGTGACCTGGATTTAAGGATATCTGCTGTCTCTATTAAATGAATTACCTTCTGACAAACTCTAGCACTGGTATTTCAAAATACAAGGGATGTTAGTGCTGGGACCAAATACATTTAAAAAAAATCATTATATCTTTCTCATGTGGAGCCTTGCCAAGGGTATCATGAGAACCGTAGCTGTCATGAGACCCAAAATCCTGAAGCATTCCCGTACAGTGACCAAGTATGAGTGGAAAACTGTAGAAATAAATCTAGGTATAGATCTATGTTTTTCAGTGGAACAAAACCTCTTTGAATTGAAGTATCTAGCTGACATCACAGGAATACTATGTTGTATGAAGGAGTCAAAAAAGATTTTTGAATGCTGTCTTGGAATCCCAGCCTGTGTAAGAGATCTCTTACCCAAGAGACTCTGAGAGATTCCTGACACTATGAAAAATACTCTGAAATATAAGCAAGTTGTCTAAATATAGAAAAATGTGGATAGCCTGTAGCCTGCAATAAGCTATAATGTGAGCTAGAAAATCTGTAATCACCCTTGGTATAGTGGACAGTCCAAAGGATAAGACACAGTCACACAGCACTGATAATGTGATCCAGACACACAAAACCTTAAAAAAAACTCCTGACATCTGGATGAATATGGATGTGATGATACGTTTCTTTTAGGTCTGGTATTTTCTTTATTTTGGCACTAAAACCATCCTTGAATAAATACCTTGTCCCACCTGGGAAGGAGGAACTGGTTCCATCATTCCCTGGGTCAGCATGTGATGAAAGATAGTTAAAAATAAAATAATTTGGTCTGGTGGATGAGGGATTACTCCCTGGGAAGGTGGAATTTCCTCCCACTGTCATTTATAACCTTGATGAATGATCTTCTGAACCCACATGTCTGATACTATCTGTTGCCAAAGATTAAAATGACGATTTAGACTTTCTGGAAGGGAAAAGGGGCTACCAGAGTAGGACGAGGGACAAGTCCCTTAAATAGTCATTCTGACTTGTTGGACTGTCCTTGGTTTTGTGTGGTTCATGAATTCTTTTTGAAACCTCTTACCATTTCTTCTGAAATATCTGTTTACCTGTTTTTACCTGTGTTTTTTTTTTTTTTTCCAAAATTGGAAGTGAGATTAGGGAATGTCTTAGAAAATTTGGAAAAGGAGAGTTGAAAAATCCCCTATATCAACCTGTGCATCTCATCACACTTTTTGATCACAACTGCATCACAGGGGCCAAAAACATTTATATCCAAAAGAGAATTTAAAATGTAATTTTTAACATCATCTGAAAAGTTCTGGGAACCCAGCCAGGCAAACCTCCTCAACACAGCACCAGTGGCCAAAGACCTGGAAGAAGTATCGACTGAATTTTAAACATACCATAAACAACAATCAGTCACTTGTACACTAGAAGAAAATAAATTACCTAAAGCAGAGTTTTCCCCTCACAAGAAGAAACTGCAGACAAAATAGTCCTCATATTTTCAGAATTAGCCAGAACAAACATTTGCATATGAACCTGACAAATGAAAATTCTTAAAATCAAAGTTTCAGGAGCATATACTTTTTCCCCATTCTTCCCATCCTTATCAGAAAGAGTAGTATTAGAAGTAACTAAATGTTTAGCAGAGTATGATTTACTTAAGCTGTAGCTTAGCCATTGGGTCAGGTCTGGGAATAATGTACAAAACTTAAAAGACTAATGAATGTTATACATCATATCTGCCTTTTTAGGGGCTGCTGGCTGACTATCAGGAAAATTGCAGGCAGCCAGTAACACACACACATCCTCCAAAGCTGATCAAATTGGAGGAATATAAGTGAAGATTCTGGAAATTTCTTCTGTAATAGATCATTGTATTTTCTGAGAAACAGAGAAACCTCAGTGTTCTCCCACTGAAAACACTGGACCGTTCTGAAAGTAGTTTCAGAGAAAGATAAGCCCCACAGGGAGAATCAGAAATTGAGATCTCCTCCAAGTCTGCATCAGAAATCTGAGGAGAAAACCTACCTTGACCTTGCAAAAGCTTTCAACACAATACCCCACTTGGGTATCATAGAGAAACTTACCAGCTTAAATGTAAACCCATATGTCACAAGATGGGTTGCAAACTGGCTAAAGAACAGACAGGACAGGGTTAGAGTTGCTGGAGTTTGCCTCAGAGCTGGTTACAACAAGAGCAAGTGAGGGCTCAGTCCTTGGCCCCCTATTGTCCCCATCTTTCTATACAGAGTATCTACAAACATAGGAGGACTATGGCTGACAACTATGGCTGAGCTGACTGTGCACTGGGGTGCCATAGTGGATAGTACATGGGACACAGACATCCTTCAGAGGGGTCTCACGGGTCTCACGGAACTGATAGCTTGTGCCAGCATGCCCGAAAGCTAAAAGCAAAATAGTATAGTCATAAAATTGGGGAAAACAAGGTAAACCCCAAGCAAGGCCTCACCTTTGACACTCACGCTAAAAGTGTGGTTAAGACCTTCTACATTGCCCATCTGATCATGAAGATTCATCCAGATCAATCAAGTGAGGTGTTTGTTCTCTTCACTTATCAGACCAATGATGATAATGATGCCCGGTTTGGGATGTATGTTTACAACACCTGCACCAGTTTGAGAGACCCAAAAAGTACCCACCAAAAAGGAAAAAGGATCCAAAAAAGCATAGGATGCCTGACTGAAGAAGAAAAAACAACATTCAGTTGCATACTGGGTGCTCAGAGGTGACCTGTGCCCTGCCATACACTCAATACCTTGACCCTGGACATGACATGCCATGACATCACCAAAAAATCCAAATCCACCAGAACCACTCAAAAAAACCACCAGAACCAACCACTATAGTGATAGGGAGGACGAGAGGAGGATAGAATATAGAACCTCCATGCTGTAGAATAAATGAATAAAATCCCGTCCATGGAGGAATAAGACTCCCTGTCAGAAATCTTGAGAAATCTTGGGAGTGGATGGGAGAGGAAATCTTGACCCTGGATCTCTCTCTCCTGGTTTACTGCACAACAAATCATCTCTGGGTATTCACTCGCTGGAGGGAGGCAATGGTAAATGGTTAAATTACATTATTCATAAGCTTATAAATGCCTTAGGGCAGATATAAAGGCTAGGCCTATGAACCTATAAACCCTGTATCTGCCCTTTCATCTTCCTCTCCAGATTCAGAATATGGGATCTCTTCAGAAAAAGAGGTATCCTACTTTACTTTACCAGAAACTATTTTGTAAGAAGGATCAATAGCCTGAATTAAACTCTGAACCAGACCTGATAAATTACTTTTTTCCCATGGAAAATTAAGGAGCAGTAGACACATCTTTAGTTTTCTATTTCTTTTTCACAGGTAAAATGGGTTCGACAGTGCTATTATTGACTGTAGCAGCTTGCACAGTGAAGCTTTCCCTATTCTCTCTCCCAGGATTGGCAAGAGTGGCTCTCGCTAGACCACTGGGGGACCTCAAAAGCCACAGAGAGCATAGCTAATCCCCAGTCCATATTGACTATAGATTCTACACCAGATGGCTCCAGGGTAAATGAAGAGTGATATGTGATACAACTACTCATGGCTACAGCAAGTTGTTAGCCTGCTATGTTTTTTTTTTTTTTTTTTTGTGGCTAGAAGGACTAATTGTGGGACCGACAGTTTAGCTCATGCTGAAAATGGTGCTTCTTTCTGGTGAAAAAACAGCAACAAAACCCAGTAAAATCTTGAAGGTCTTAAGTCACTTTTTCACAGAAAAACACTAAAAAGCATTTTAAAACACTTGGCCAGTCCCCAGAAGTAAAATAAATACAGAAACATATTTTTAAATGCTTTAAACAACTTTTAAACTGCCAGGAAAATAAGTGCCCCTGTTTAAAAGGATAATACAGTCTTGTGACAGTCCTTTAGATCAAAATTGCCTAATTTTAAAATTACTTCACTGAACAGGAAACTGTTATCAACCAAGTTTTACATAGGAATGTTTTTTCCAAAAACGTAACTTATCTGGCCAGCACAGGAACATCATAAGCTGATTGTGGATCCTTGAATGCCTCAAAGAAGTGTAATCTTCAGCACCAGGAAAGCTCTGAAAGGTTTGGTGCCCAAACCTGTTTTTTCAGTCAACTTAGCTCGAGCTAACTAATGACTTGGGCATGTGGAAAGTACCCTGAAGCTTTCGAAGCTGGTTGGCTGTTATTTTTTGTGGGATGTAACCCATATATCTTAGACTGCTGCAGCAGTGATTAATATGAAGAACATAGTCCAGCTGCAATAAGTCATAGCATTTTTGCTGAGAACCTGTAATTTCACACAGATACCATCAGAATCTGGGTTATGATTTCAGAAAAATAAAACTCTTCTGGTGGGAAATCTGAAGGAAACTTTCTTCAGATTCAGAATCCTCAGTTTGAAGAAAATTTCATTGGATAAATAACTTTTTAGTCCATTAATTTTCATTCTAATTGGGAATCTGTGCTAGACCATGAGGAAATTATTTACATTTTCCCACTCAAAGAGGAGTCTAGATTTAAAAATAAAGGTTTGAAATAATCCCTTAGCAAAGGAAAGCAAATCTTCTCTGTTAATGGTGCATAAAACTGGAGAAGCTTTCTGTTTAAATATTAGTTTTTTTGTAGGTGAGTCCCTAGACCAAGAGTGACTTAAGGCAGGGAGGTACTTCCTTGGGAATCCGGTATGTTAGCCTGGTTATACACTAAAAGATCATCTGTACCCTCCTCCGTGACTAATACAATTATTTCTTCCTTACTTGCAGAGGGCAACCCAACAGCTGAAGGGGATGTACCAAACTCCCAGTCCTTAGAAGCTTTCCCAAGAATCAAACCCATAAGGATACAGAGAAAATGATGAGCAGTCTGAGGTACCAGGTTTGACCACAAATTCACCCACTGGGGGCTGAGGCAGTGAGGAAGACAGCTTGACCACTGAAGACTTCCACAAAACTTATCGTCTTTTTGCAAATGGGGTAAGGAAGAACTGTAGAACTGGAAAACTGTTCCATGGTCCAGCCAAAAATGTAGTCTGATACGTAGGTAGTTGAGCTTGGAAGAGTTAACAATCCTCCTGACTTTTCAAGAAAAATATTCAGTGACAACTTCCAGGAACACTAGTCCAAAACTGTTTCTCTAATTATCAACTAAATAGTAGGAATTAAGTCACTAAATAAATGTTTAAATGAGTTTTCCTCCAAAGAAATTTTTAGCAAAAAACAGTCTTTTGTAAAAATTATCAAGTGGCAGTCATTAAATTCACATTTACTAGCAAAAATGAAGACCTTTGTTAAGAACACAAGTTTTTCTTAGATCTTAGAGATGAGGTGGAAGGTTATCCCCAGGAGAGGACTTAACTGCTCAGGCCTGAACTAGTGTTAACCAACTGTCAATCTCACAAAGCTTGCAAAAGATGTGCACTTCAACAGCAAGAAATATATGTTTTAGAAGAAACAGTTCACCAACACACTCAAAAGCTAGGCAGTATTCCAATAGAGGCTGTCCATTGTACAAACCAGAAATAATTACGTTTCATGCCACCAGCAATTCGCTTCATAGACTTTTATTAACACATAAAGCTCAGTAAACTAAAGGATTAAGCACTTTCATCTCATAAACCAGAGACTTCATCAGAATCAATGAATGAAAGGTTAAAACTCATTTAAATATTCATCACCATCTAAAAACATAGCTCATTGGATATGCAGTTAATAAAATGATTACCTAACCACCAAAAATTAAAGTACTATAACCCAATAATTCCATCCTGCATACAATGCACCTCATTAATTTCATATAATATTGTATAATATGCAATGCATAAAACCCATATTTTAAAAAACACTGTTAAAAAATAGTTATGTGTAATTTTATAAATATGTATAAAAATACATACAAAAATATATACAAACAAAAAACTATATATGAATTTTGTTTTGTTTTATATTTCTATTTATTATGCAAATATGCTAGTGAAAAAATCTTAATGATACATTTCTACCCTTTTTGGGTCTGCTGCCTTCAGTTTAAAAACCGGGGTAATGGATAAATGGTCATTGGGGCCAAGATAGTTAACAGCATCCAGCCTAAGTTGCCAAATCAACTCACAAAATTCTAGTTTTGTTTCCCAATCACCTGCCCTCTCATCTCTCATTTGGTTTCACTTCTTCCAACACCCAAAACTTAAATTCTGCTTTGTGGCATGCTAAACTATGTCTATATATGGCATTGTGTTCGTTTTTTTTATTGAGATCCCTCACATGTTCATATATACGTTGCTTTAAGTTTTGGGTGTTGGAAGAAGTGAAACCAAATGAGAGGGCAGGTGATTGGGAAACAAAACTAGAATTTCGTGAGTTGATTTGGCAATTTAGGCTGGATGCCATTAACTATCCTGGTCTCAATGACTATTTATCCATTACCCCGGTTCTTAAACTGAAGGCAGCAGACCCAAAAGGAGTAGAGATGTATCATTAAGATTTTTTCACTAACATATTCGCATAATAAATAAAAACATAAAAACAAGTTCATATATAGTTTTATGTTTGTATATATTTTTATACATAATTTATAAAATTACATATAACTATTTTTTAACAGCGTTTTTTAAAATATGGGTTTTTTATGCATTGTATATTATACAATATTATATGAAATGAATGAGGTGCATTGTATGCAGGATGGAATTATTGGATTATAGTACTTTAATTTTTGGAAATTAGGTAATTATTTTATTAACTGCTTATCCAGTGAGCTATGTTTTTAGATGGTGATGAATATTTAAATGAGTTTTAACCTTTCATTCATTGATTCTGATGAAGTGTCTGGTTTATGAGATGAAAGAGATTAATCCTTTAGTTTACTGAGTTTTATGTGTTAATAAAAGTCTACGAAGTGAATTGTTGGTGGCTTGAAAAGAAATTATTTCTGGTTTGTACAATGGACAGCCTCTGTTGGAAGAGTTATAATGTTTTAGCCAAGCATGTCAAATCGGATAGCACATTTAGTACACATTTGAGCTATCTCCAACACAGTAGTAAAAAACCCTAAAGGAAGGGATGCTAGCATACCCAGTTCCACTTCCAGACTATATTTGAAGTGTAGTTGGCACTGTTTTGTTCGAGTTCAAATAAGCTATGTATCTCATACAATGTGGATTATTACTTCAAGTTCCTTGAAATAATCAAAGTAACAATCTCAACAGGTGCAGATTTGATTATTGCATTAAAGATTGTATTCTCAAGACAGGGAATACCTGTTCTTCTCATATTTGACAATGATCCCAATGCTGCATAATATCCAGCCCCCACTATTCTCAGTCCAAAGCATTAAGTTCAAGGAACTATCACAATAATGAAAATACTAACAAGAATGAACATTAAAAACTACAAGGTCTGTTATCCTGCAGTTCTGAAATATAGGAACAGTGCACCACATGGACTCATTTTCTCACAAGTTCAACTTTTGATTGATAGAACGTAAGGTTGAAAAGATATTAATGACGTTAACTACATTGTTAATACCTGAAAATCAGGCAGAGGCAAAAATATTACTACGACAAAAGTTGCTGAAGACCACCAGATTTACAGACTGAAAGCAAACTAAGAATCCAAAACACAAGAAAGCATGCAGTTTGAAGCTGAAGTTGTTGAAAAAGTAGATTCTTGTAGCTGAGTGGTTGAAGATATGGCATGCTGCACAGATACAGCTGTAGACATCTGTACAATATGACTAGATCAGAGCCAATGGGACAAGAAGAAGGGCAAGGGAAGTGCCAAAGCCAATCCTGCCACATGAAAGCAGAAACTATCAAAGCTGCAATGGTCAAGAGCTGTCCTAAAAGCAAAGCCAGATCACCACTATGAACAGCCCTCTTAAATTTTACAGATAAGGCGAAGTGTTGAAACAGCCACATGAATAAATGAACTGGTCCATGACATTTTTCTAGACTTGTCCTATTGATGTCTTTAAGTCTCTAATATTGTCTGTTCATATTTACATCAGAATTATGAAGTATTGAAAATAAAACACAGCTTAGTAGGTAAATGACCTGCGATGAGGCTTGTTTAAATTGGCGCTTTTTCTTTCACTTTAAGAAAAACTTCTTCTTGAAGAAACAAGACCTTTTTCTGAAAAGAAGTTCGTTCATAAAGAAAAAATAAATATCATTTTACCTACTATCAACTATGTTCAGTGTGTCAGATTTGTTCTCTTTTTTTGTTTTTTTTGTTTTTTAATTATGAAGTATTCTATTTAATGAAGACAAAAGTGTTTAATTATGGTCATTACAGTGGCCATGATTCCTTCATCCTGTTGTTGTTGCAAACATTGGCATAATCAGACCAATTTGAATAATAATAAAGTCAGAATTATAAAGTCAGTGCATAGAAAGAAACTCCACAAGTGCATGTTTGCTTGCTGATGTGATGTGACTTAATGTCTCACTTAAAAATTTTTCATAAGGAGTTGTGATGTTTGAGGAGTCTTTTGCCATAGCCTGACAACTTGAAATGAAAACATAAACTCTATACATGGTATTAGAGGATTTAACTTGCATTAATTATTAATTAATACTTTTGTAGACAGTAAGGAACTAATACCGCACTGCAATTCACCATTTAGAACTGGAAATCTCTGGCCATAAACTCATCCATTTGCTATGATAAACAGTGCCTGTAGCAAGATGTGTGGTGGCTCCATGGATACAACCAGTTTTGTGAATACAGACTTACACAGCAGTGGGATCCTGAAGAGTTGTCTTTTGTAATGTGGAAAAATCTGTAATAACTACATTCTGACTTTAGACTGGTGGAATCTTGCTTGTTTAAGAAGACATATGAAATACATAAATGGTTAAAAATACTGTGGGAACTGTAATAATCTTATCTATTCTTATTGTTGATGCCTAAACATGGCAAATATTCCCAGCTGTCACCTTTTTTTCTTTTTCTATTTTATGACAGATAACTTACTATAGGCAATAGACTTAAACTCATTATTGATAGCCATTATTAGTAACGTGGAATAACTGACCTCTTCAATTAGTAGTTTAGCACAGGAGTATATTAGCAAAGGTGATGACTGGGCATTACTGAGGAACAAGAAGTGGTTGTCTTTTTGGCACTAAGCTACAGAATGCAATTAGACAGCAAAGTTTGTAGTAAGTTATACTTATTCAACAGCTCTGCCTGAGTAAAGACCACAGATGAGCATAATAAGTTAATTTGGATATACCTAGAAATTCCATGTATCACCAACAAAGTCTAAGAATAGGAAATGTCTATGTACTGAATCCTGCAGACAACAAACAGAACTGAAAAAACAAAGAGTGCTGTTATGTTCTCATTTCAGAACTTATGTCATTCCTGCCTGTTAGATGGTAAAAAATTAGGCTATGGCTATTGACAGACCAGCTTCATAGAGATAATCCAGAAGAATGTGGTGGTTGATGGTTTAACTATCTGTCTGCCTGGGACGACATGGTCGACAGACCATGATGCTTTGCCAGAGATGGCCTGCACCTGTCACCCCTGGAATTCCAGATACTGGCTAAGGGTCTTACCACCCCTATAGTGCCTTTTTTAGGCAAGGTTCAAATGACAAATTCACCACCGTAACAGGAACAGGCAAGCAAAAACTGAGGGTAATGCTATTCAATGTTATAAGTCTAAATCTCAAAATGTACTCACTCAAGGCACTCCTTAAAATGGAGAACATCGATATCTGTGTAGTGACTGAGACCTGATTCAAGGCTCTAGGGAGCACGTCTGCATTACCAGGCTATAACACATACCACACTTTTCGGCCATCTAACCTGGACCAGAACACCAAAGGCAGAGGTGTGTCCATATTCATTAAGGATATCCACACCTCCAGGCTAGTTGCGCAGCATAATGCATCCAAGGTTATCCAAGTGCAACTAACTCTGGGCAAAACTGCAATCCAAATTGTAGCTTGTAACAGATCCCCCACCATGTCCCAGGATTCTCACTCCTCTTTTCTTGATATACTGGAAAATATTAGGGTTCAACCAAACACCCCACTAATGGGCAATTTCAACTACCCCACCATTAACTGGGAAAACTACTGATGTACCAACTCCTTCGCTCAACGCTTTCTGGAATTCATAAATTCCAATGCCCTGGATCAACTTATCCACACCCCTACTAGGGGCAACAGTATCCTAGACCTAGTCATTACCAACATGAGTGACTGGTGTTCCATTGGTCAGATCCAACCATAAGCTAATCACCCTAGATATCCGCATCCTGCCCCCATCCACCATTAAGGAAGCCATGATAAAAAATGTCTCCAAAGCTAACTTCATGCTTCTTAAGACAGAAGTGGTGAACTTCATAACACCCATGCAGATGGACAATACAGTTACTACTGCTGAATACTACACAAATGCATTCTCTATGCACTTACATGAGTGTATGGATCATGCTATCCCAAACAGAACCAAGACGCTATCCTCCAAAAAAAGGAAGCCAATCTGGTGGTCCCCTGCCATAAACAAACTCTACAACAGAAGGAAGAAACTGTTGCAAAAGATAGTAAAATCCCATGAGTGGAGGAGCTCCTTGGTCAGCCTCAGTTAGAAGCTGAGATCCCTTATAAGATCCCCCAAAGCTAGCTATGAAAACAAAATCACCACTGATTCTTAGGGCAACCGCAAAGCATTCTATGCTATGTCAAGAATCTCAATGGTAACACCCAGATCTGCTCTGAGTTACAGCACAATGGCACAAAAATTACAGAACTAACTGATATTGCCAACATCCTGGCAGATAGGTTCAGTGCTAACTTTACCCTCCTCTCACCCCCTAAAGGGCCCATATCTATACAGGAATAATGCAGAGTCCCTGTAATCACATCTATGCAGGTAAAAGCTGCACTCTCTAAAACCAAAAACACAGCATCCATGGGACTGGACAACATCCCAGGCTGCGTTTTACATGAACATCAGAACAAACTGGCTCCCCACCTATGCACCATGTTCAATCATAGTCTGACATCAGGCTTTCTGCCCACTGAATGGCGCACAGCAACATTTATCCCACTCCACAAAGGGGAGCCACCACTGATCCTGGGAACTATTGCCCTATTAGCCTGATGAGCCTGGTCTGCAAGGCCATGGAATGTATCATCATGGAACTCATAAACAAAGACATTGGTAACCTCCAAACTCTGGACCCCACCCAGTTCTGGTTTGTGAAAGGCAGATCATGCCTTCTGAACCTGATTGACTTCTTTGAGGCAGTCACCAAAGTCGTAGATGAGGGTAAGGTGGTTCACACAGCCTATCTTGCCTTGCCAAGACTTTTGACACCATCCCCCATTCTGGAATTATAGCTAAACTCTCTAAACTAGGTATAAATCCCTACGTCATAAGATAGGTTGCCAACTGGCTCACTGACAGAAACCACACTGTAAAAGTTGCAGACTCCAAATCTGACTTCAAACCAGTGACAAGTGGAGTACCACAGGGTTCAGCCCTTGGACCTCTCCTGTTTGGTTTCTACTTCTCTGAAGTAAAAGCTAACACAGAAGGCCTCTGGCTAATGAAGTTCACAGATGACTGCAAACTAGGAGCCACAGTCGAGTCCCCAAATGATGTGGACATCCTACAGAAGGGCCTCACTGAAACAGATGCCCGGTGTCAGAGCCAAGGCCTCAAGCTCAATGCCAAAAAGTACACTGTCATCCCCTTTGGTAAAAATTCTGTACCCATGAACTACCACATAAACGGCAGTCTACTTAATGTTGAATGTGTGATAAGAAACTTCGGGACCCAGGTGGACAGTAATCTCTCCTTTGATAATCACATTGCCACAGTAGTCAGGAAACCCTTCTATGTGGCACACCTCATCACAAAAGGGTTCTCATCCAGGAAAAAAGAGGTCATTGCTCCCCTCTACTCGGCACTCATTAGCTCCATTATAGAGTACAATGCCCCTTTTGGAATGTACCTCACAAGACATCGGCAGCAGCTGGAAAGGCTACAGAAGTACCTCACAAAGTGGATTACTGGCCTCAAACAGATGCCCTATACTGACCATCTCAAAAAACTCTAGCTTTACTCTGTAGCATATCACCTACTCTGAGGATATCTCTGCCTAACATATAAAGTTATGTTAAACCTAGAGCTGTTGGACATGCTACACTTAAAGAAATCCCTATCCTTCTGAGCTACATGCTCTAGGGACCTAAACCTTGTCACCACAATAAACAGGACATGTTGGAGGGATAGATTCCTGTCCCAGAGACTTCCTATACTCTGGAACAAGCTACCCATCTATGTCAAGCAAAGTACCTCATTAGCACTCTTCAAGAAAAATCTTGATGAGTAATAGGAAATACACCCTGGGGATCACTTCTGTGGCTCTGCTCGACAGACGCACAGGAAATTAACTTTCTTGGGTGGCGTAAGCCAGGGAACCTTGTTGGCTAGGCTTACTTAGGCCCTTGGGATGATAGCCTAGTACCTACCTATAAACCAATGAACCTATGAATTAACTCAAAACTCTATCAAGATTCAGTTCAGTATGTAGGATGTCTTTACCATTTAACTGAATTGTGTCCATAAAATGATTAGGATAAAGGCCATGCTATAAGCCATGCAATATATTGTTGGGATGGACAGAGTGACAGAAGTGAAGGTATGCATACAAACTTTGAGTTAGAACTGAAAAAATATATATGTCTGCTTTTCTGTGACCACCCTAGTGCAGTCAGGATATGATTACAGATTTCCATTGCTCAGGAACATGACTTTGTAGACCATAATGATAACCTATAGTAGGTGATGGGTAGCAGATGGATAGAGTTTTGATTCCGTGGTACTGAGGGAGCACATTATCTGCAGTAACACAAAATAACTTGATCTTTGGTAATTGTTTTTTTTTTTGTTGTTGAACGTGTGAAGAACTTGTTGAAGGTTGAGAATGTATAGTTCCTGTGGGTAATTTGAGTGTGCTGGAGTTACAGTGACCAAGGTAGCAAAGTTCGGAATAATGATTACAGGGAAAATACAGATCTGCATGGCAATACCCTGATTAGACAGCTGAGTGAAATGGTTTACCTGCTTTTCCTTGTTTGGTTTTATATCAGTTGTATCAAGCATGGTAAATGCCTTATAGTTCTAGTATTGTCCTAGAGATATTTTAAGAAATACTCTTATTTGCTCAGTGTTATCATTATAGAGTGCAATTTCTGATGTCTGCACTGTAAGTGAGACAGGATGTTTCCCAATAGTGTGGTAATCCTTGTAATTTACCTTTGTTTAATTTATCCAAGTTAAACAGAAATGGACTCCAATTCCTATATCAGGGCATAATTAAAATTCATAAAATGAGTCTTTGATTTGACAAGAAAGCTGTTTTCAACAGCCACAATTTACCCAGAATGACCCCTTTCTATAGTTTATATGAGGTTATCTGTATTGGTAATCTCTTTAAATATCCCTGGAAATTCATCTTTTATTAGCCTAGTTAGCCTAGTTGATCCTAGTAATTGTGACAGACCGTATTGCTATGGCTTCTAATTGCATGTCTTAATATTTTATACTTTCTGATATTCAGTTCATAAGACCCTACAGTCAGTGGGGATGGCAATTTTGATACTCACTATCTACTTTTGTCTTTCTCTCTTGAACTACATTATCTGGTTTCCTTGCTTCTACCTCCTTAGCTGTTGGTACTGGATGATCCCACACAATCATCACTTCTTCATTTCCAATGATCCTTTTTCGTTCACCTGTAGGGAGTAATGTTTACATGATCTCCAGTGTAACAACCTTACTGCACTGCAGTATTTTTCATGCTACAAACCTAAGTGTATTGCAACTGTTTCTTGTTTTGTACTGTAGAACCTATATCTGTATCTTCTATCTTTGCTATGGATTTTGTGAACAATCATATATGTAGTCCACTATCTTGAGCTACCAGTATTAAATGTTTGTCTTTTAGTTTAAATTTACCTCACCTGAGCCACTCATGCAGCAACTCTTGATGAACATGTGGTTATTCCAGCAGTTCTCTATACTTTCCACTATAATCGTGGACTTTGCAGATTTCTTTTTTTTTCTTTATGTTTTTTTCTCTCTCTATTCCCACTTGTTTTTGTCCACTTCTGGTTTCATTTCCGTACCTGCTGATTTCCTGAAGGTTTATTCTAACCTGAGCAAATATATATATTATGTTAGATTTATTTTTTTCATGCTGTAGAACTTTCACTATGTTTAGATCTTTTGATGTCCATAAATTTGTATGCAGTTCCACAATCAACAAATACATGTGCAGTCAATTTCAAGGAGGCCCCTTCCTCCTTCACACTGAAAGATATATAATCTTAACAAATACTAGCTCTTGTCTATTATTTCATATGCATGGAGCAGTTTTCCTATCAAACTAATGCAGCTTCTTTTGTCACTGGTCAGTCACCCCAAAGCTGCTAAGTTAGAACAGGAACTCTAAGTCATTTATAGCCTGAACTTTATTACTAGATTTCAAAGCAGTTTTTATTATTAGTTTCAGTCTTTTAAAATATTCTTTATTCAGTTTTATTCTTATTTGTTCATGCTATATTGCTACCCTTTTATCTATTCCCAGATATTTATATAATCCCTCTTGTTCCGATTCTTTATATCACATTCATCCCCTAAGTTTCATATTTTAAAGATGTTTCCATTTCCTGCTATAAATGTTGCTTTTGCACGTTTGTCAAGACCAAACAACATTCTTATTCATTCATTTGTTTGTGAGATGAGCTATACAATTTTACATCATCCATGAAAAGAAGATGATATGTCTTTTAACAGGATGGTTTTCTAGGAGTTAGACTGAAGCCATGGCCAAAACTCTTAACTAGAAATTTTAACAGATTAAGGGTGAGGAAGAATATTAACTAGACATGTTAACAGATTAAAGGTGAGGCCTAGCAATACTAGATGACAAGTCACTCTGGAATATTCCACACCAGATTCTTTTACCCTGGAGAGTAGTTGTATTTTTTGTGGTTCAACTGCAAAGTGGTTTGGCAGTTATTCATAGTAGCTGCAATACAATTTATCAATGTCTCGTAGACATTAACATCTGCAAGAATTCTATAATCCGAAGTATGGAATACTGTTCATTTTTTTAATTTATTCATGTTCGATTGAAATTCCTTTTCTTTTTACAGGTTTCTGTTATGGCTATCTTTAGTAAAAGATCATCCTTGCTTTCATATGAATATATTTTATTCCCCCTCCTATTCTAATGCCATTTTTGAATTCTTAACTAGATGACTCTATATACTGTCTGCATCACTTCCTTTATATAGTTTACAGGTTGTGGGAAGACAAGTTATTGGTCAATAGTTTTCAAGGTTATTTGCAGGTTTACTTTTAGGTATGAGTATGGCTTTTACCATTGTTAACCAGGCTAGTTTCACTTCTGGGTGCTCAAGCTGGTTTCAATTCTGGGGGCTTATGAGGTAATTTTTACTCTAGGTTAAATCATGATGAAAGGGTGTTAATACTTTCAACCAAATGTTAGGAATCTGGATCTGTAGTTTTCTATCTGGGTGCATTTCTTAATGTTATATCTATCTCAATAATAATAACTTCATTAAAATCCATACCCCCATATTAGAATTTCTTATGTTTCTATTACATGGTTTATCCATTCAGTTTCCTTGCTCTGTTCAACAAGATACTGTTAGATATCTCTAAGAATTTAGTGACATCCTCTTTTCTCTGTGATGTCTCAACTATAGCGATTTTCCTTCTTATTTCCCTACAGAATTCCTTTGGGTCATCCCTAAACTGATTGTTTTGTGCCTTTTTTATACTTCTCTGTGCATCTCCTGAGTTTTTTGGCCTGTGAAGAGATGTTTACATTTATTGTTAGAAATTGTGTAACTAAAATTTTGATCTGTTTTGATGCAGTGCATCTGTTTTAGCACGTTCACCTTTCTAACAGGTTATTGACCAATTTCCTTTTCTATATTACATCAATAATGATACTTCTTTTCATAACATTTAAGTGGTTTCTGTAATTTCCTCTGTGGTGATCTATTTGTTCCTTTACCCTTTTTTACTTCTTTAAGTTCTCCTGGTAATACCTTGCTGTTATTAATTTAACTGCTCAGTAATGTAGTATCGTAGTCTGCTATTATGACATGGATATTTCTTCATAGTTCCATTTCATGTATTAATCTGGTTTATTATTTTTTAACAGTCTATGTCTTATCAGATTCACAGGTTCAAAGGTAGTTGCTAGGCTTTCAGCCCATGAGCCACTTTAAGCCTAGCCAAACTTTCCCCAAATTTACCAAAATATTGCTGAAATGTCATTACAACCAGAGATTTTGCAGTTACAATAAAGGCTTGTACATCAAGCTTTCACAGGTTGCCTCTGTTCATTGGGAATATAGGTGCCACACCATGGATAAATTTGTGATTTCCCATCCACTGGTCTAGGTTACATTTGAATAGGGTTAGAAATTAGCTTTGCTTCTCATGGATGAGAAGCCTGTTTCAGAGAATAGGAGATCTTCAATACACATACTTGCCTCTTTTCAGATGAGGTTTAGATCCTTAGAACAGGTATTTTTGATGTTATTTGTGTTGGAGATGAGTAACATATCCATCAGTGTGGAAACAGGATGCTATGGAGGCTAGGTATAAATCACCATGGAGCAGTCTGCAGGAGACTGATTACAAGGATAGGGCTTTGAGATGGTCCATATAGGACATGTTGCTTATTCCATGCATTCTTTTTGTGAGGCTCTCAGTGATTTTCAAGCTGTTGCAAGGGTCTGGTCAGGTACATACTGAATAGTGTATTGACTCAATGATTGGTCTGATGACAGTTGAGTACAGCAGAACAATGACCTCCTTGGACCTGGATGTCATACACTTACTTGTAAGTTGCGCAGTGTAGAATGATTTTCTCACCAAAGTAAGCACATGGTGCCAAAGGTCATTGTGCATTCCCAGATCCCTGACCACTGGCCTATTTTAGGGAGTATATTATCACTGTGGTAATTTCTGGGGTAGCTGTCATTCCAAAAAGTACTATTATGCATTTTTTCACATTGGGTTTTAATTCATTGCCCTGGCATCTGTTATTTGTCTGCATCAGGCCCTTTTGAAGGGTGTATGTGTCTTTAGAGGAATCAGTGACCAGTTTGTGGTCATTGACAAACTGGTTAGTCAGAACCCTTGACATTTGCCTTGACTTCAGAGAAGTAAGATGCCAAGAAAGAGAGACCCCAGCACCAATCCCTCTGGGACTCCACCTTTTGTGGAGGTGAAGTTGCCATATTCTAACATGTTGCATCCTATCAGTTTGCCATCTGGCTATCCATCAGGTGACATATTTGTTTATTCCTGTTTTTCAAGTTTATGTACAATGCCTGAGCACAGTATTGTGTCAAACTCCTTGGCCAGGTCAGGGGTTGCAGTGTGAACCATTTTCCCATCATCCATTGTTTTAGTCACCTTCTCAAAAAAGTCCAAGAGGTTTAGTTGGCACGATTAATTGACAAACTCTCAAGAGGTTAGGTATAGACACTTATGTCACCCGGTGGGTAACCAGATTGCTCACAGACAGAACCCAATAAGTTAGAATTCAGGAGTCCACTCTACAAATGTATTTATTTATCTTTTTTTTTTTTTACATTTGTCAACTGGGGATGCTGAAGTGTAGGCCTGAGGAGAAAATCTGCATTACAAAAACACATTAAAAACAATATAACAAATCGATAAAATCAAGAATACATAACTTTGGTAAATATAGTTAGCAAATAGTTTATATATAAACAATAAAAACTGAGAGAGTAATATAAAGTAGAAGAAAAAAAGAACACTAAAAAATAAACTAGCATGAAATAGCTTGTAGCATCATAGAGAAATGACTAATCATTAGATCATTATCATGGTTTTAGTGGTAAATATTTATGAGATACATGTATGGTATATGAACAAGAACATGGCTGATTGTTGTTATCCTAGTGTTACAAAGAGGCCACTCACAAGCAGAGTGCCTCAGGCATTGGTCCTGGGACCACTCCTTTTTGGCATTTACCTCTCTGAAGTCAAGCCAATATCAACAGTCTCTGCCTAACTAAATTTGCAGATGACTGCAAACTTGAAGCATCATAGAAACCCCCACTGACACAAATATTCTCCAAGAATGGCTGACACAGACAAATATACTTGTGCCAGAGCCATGCACTAAAATTAAATGCCAAGAAATGCATAATAGTATCCTTCAGCAAGTCATCCACCCTTTATAATTATCATATTGACAACACAAGATTGCACCTGGTAGTCAGGAACTTGGGGTCATACATAGACAGCAAACTAGCATTTGACCATCACGTGTCTACAGTAGAGAGGAAATTATTCTATGTTGTGCAACTTATAAACAAAGGTATGGCATCTAGGTCCAAGTAGGTCATTGTTTCCCTGTAGTCAGAATTCATCAGTCCTATCATTGAGTACAATGCCCTCTTTGGTATGTGCCTAAACAGACGCATCCAACAATTGAAAATTCCAACAGGGTCCTCAGTAAAAGAATGCAGGGCATAAGTAGAATGTTTTGTACAGGTCCTATCCCTGTGTTTTATGCCCTACAGGCTCATGAGGGGAGATCAATACCTGCCATACAATGCATAGTCAGACCTCACCCTGATTGACCTCCTGCATATCTGCAAAACAAACAGCACCAGAATTAGCCATTCTAAAGACTTAAACCTTTCCTGTGATATAAATAGGAAAGGCTAGATAGACAAGTATCTATCCCTGACACTACCCCTCCACTGGAACAGGCTCCCCATCCATGAGAAGCAGAGTTCCTCCCAAACCTAATTCAAGTGTAAATTGGACAACTGGATGGGGAACAGGATTTTCATCTTTGGTTTGGCACCTATGCCTGTAATGGACTCAGGCAGTTTGTAAATGGTTCTTTTCCCAGGCCCCTCCTTGTAAATGTTTCATCCCCCCAAGCCCTTGTTTATACTTACCAAGGGTAGCAAAACTTTTCAGGGATTTGTAATGTGTAGCTAGGTTTAAAAAGGACCTAGTGGTCTTTAGTCTAGTACACACCTATGAAGCAATGAACCTAATGCTAATTCCCCATTCCCAGAAATACTGCATTATATAGGCTGGGCTACACCAATGATAGATGCATATGTAATTGTTTACCATGGGATGGGTAAGGTGAATCGATATCCAAATGAGATATGTTAATTTGAGCACAAATATAAAAACTGACTAAGCTTAAAATGGCCCACAAGGGCAAATAGCCTAGTACTTACCTTCAAACGTATGAACCTATGAAAATGAAGCACACTGTAGTAGTTGGACAGATTTGCATTCTGAAAGATCATTTAATAGTGTTTTCTCTCCCTTTTCTTCAAGTCATGCTTAGGAAAAGCCAAAAAAAGCTAGCGAGAGATAAATGTCCACTAAATAGTAATATGCCCCTCTAAAGAAGGGTGCACTCATTTTCACTAATTTTTGCATGTCACAGAAAGTGATTAGCTGGCCTCCATTAAACTATCTGTTTGCCTAGCTACTATGGAGTACCAAAATTATGTTTTTATATGATCATCTTCTGAAGAGGCAAAGTAAAGCTAAAACACTTAATAAGATCATTCAGTGAGATTAACTGATTAATGATAGTCTATCAAATCTGAGTTTTGAGATCAGAGTACTTGCAATGCCCTAGAGAGGACACAACTCCCAATATTGCCTGTTGGCATTAACACTTACTAGTACAAGGTGGGGGTCAATAGCCAGATGACTAATTTTCAACTTTTTTTTTGTCTAAAGCTCACAGTAACAAGGTACTCAGTAATAGCATCCCAGTTAGGTAGATAAGAGGATTTATTGTGCATGTTTAAGAAATGTTTATTGAGTTTGCTAAAGTTTATTGTTTTATTAAAAAATTGTGATCAACAATGGCTGTTGTTTCATTGGCTGTCCTATTTCACTGGTTTTCATTGAACTTGCTTCAGTTTGTGTTATATAAAATTATGCATCACCCCTAATAAAAATAACTGGGATCATACCCATGCATGGGATAGGGATTTAGGAGCTGCCTCTGTGCATTAGTACTACAGGGGCAGTCCTGAGGTAAATTTTTCTGTTTCCCATCTATAGATCCAAGATGCAATTGAATATGGACAGGGATGGACTTTGTTTTATTTGAAAGTGAAGTCCATTCCAAAGCAGAAGTATCTTCTGCGAGATATACGTATGCTTCCAAACCATTCTACTGAATTTTCAGAAAAGGTTTAGATCCCAAGACTGAGTATTGCTGAGGCCATTTAACTTGCTAGTGTTAGTAAATCCTTCAGTATTGGTTCAGAGGATGTTTTGTATGCCAGACAAAGGTCACCTCTTAGAAGATACTGATTATAGCGACAAAGTTTTGACTCTGTCCGTGTAGGACATGTTCTTTATTCCTTGTATTCATTTAGTAAAGTGTCTCTGTGGATGTTCCAATTGTTGCAAGTGTCTTGATAGATAATTGCCAAAGGTGCATTATATTCAGTGACTGGCCTAAGTAAAGGGGCAATGACAATTTTAGATCTAGATACTTTATTTTATTTATAAGCTATGCAATATAGAAGGTCTATCTTGCAACAATGGACACATATTGGTCAAAAGTTAGGTCACTCTCCACATAAGTTCATATGGTAGTTCCTTGGGACTGATGACTTTCCAAAGGATACAGTAAGCCATTTTTAGGCATTTCGTTTTTGTCCATGATTTTGGCACCAGTTATTTATTTGTGACAAACCTTCCTGCAGGATGGCTATGTCATTGGGAGATTCAATGACTGCTCCTAGCTTGCAGTCAATTACAACCTTAGTCATCCAGAGCCTTTTGGTATTGACTTTTACTTCAGAAAAGGTGATGCCAAACAGAAAAGGTCCCAGCACAGAGCCCTGGGGGACTCCACTGGTGACTGGTCTCTTTGTGGAGGTAACTTCACCTATTCTGATTTCATGTGACCTATCTATGAGCCATCTAGCAATCCAGTAGATCACATAAGGATTTCATGACACAGTTTCACATTAAACATAGTTACATGGCATAGCTAAAGCAGCCAATATAGCATTACCACAGCAAAGCAAGGGCCATAATATAGATGAGATAATTAGCAACATTTTTTCCAAGTTGTATTTATAGTACCTGGCAGTCCATCTCATCTGTGGTAGTGGAGCCACTAAGTTAGCACAGGAACAGCATACTCTTGAACCAGGGAGGATAAGAAATAAATTATGGGTGTATTTTTTCCCATGGTTTTTAAACATTAATGATCAAAAATCAGTGCAGTTATCAATCTAATATTTTTGCATCTGCAGATGTTTTCAGCATTCTATACCATGATCTACATTGTACTATTCCATGCTTAGATTAACAATCCAAGGGAATCACCTGTACTCATGTATGGACTGTTACCATACCTCTCAACCTCTCAATGCAAGAAATCTGGACAAAGCCTGACATAATAGGGGACAGAGACTCAAAAATAGGGACAGATTTTAAATATTGCTCTTATAAACTGAGAAAGCTAATGGAACAACAGGATTTGTCTTGCTTTTATTTCTCTGAAGGATATAAAGTCTGAAACTCAAATGTATGTCATTATTTGATTACTTCAGTCCTCAGATCATCCCAGTGATTTGCCAGAAAACCACATATTTTATGAGGAACAGACCAAAGATATGAAGCAGAAATCTGGACATTCTGCAAAAAATCTGGACAGTTTAGAGGTATGACTGTTATAGCTGCTGTTTGGTTATATTCTACGATATACAAATCTGCACCAATTTATCACAATCTATACCAATATGTAATATTTTACTTCACTTTTTCAGTCAGAAAATTATTTTTATTTTCATTGCTAGACCAGATATTGCTGCTACACTACAAATAAAAAAGCATGAGCTTTCCCTCTCTGTGAACATTCTCAGTATATGGTCCACAGTGCTGCAAATACTTAATGCTAAGTTTGACATTTTGCTTCTTCTAGACTATTGTACTAGTATATATGTATATATTGATTTTGTTTTATTTTGGTCCTGTTGAATAAGGCTGAGCAGATGGCAAATAATTTTTGTTTATTTGTAGCTTGTTAAGTACTTTGGATATTGATTTCTTATAGCCAGCATACACAGACTGCCTTAATGAATGCGGCTTGGATAATAAAATGCAGAATTGTCTATCTATTTAAACATGCTTGTTGTACCAATCTAAATTCAGACATCTGTGCACTTAGTTGTTGTGTATACATTAACATATGAATGAGACAGCTGTACCAGGAAGTAAATACAACATGCCAATAAGAGAACATAACTGCAGTGCTTTAATTATAGGAGTAGTCTTGCAATTGATGAGTTGTGCCATTTACCACCACCACATTAAATATTCATTTAGACCTTAATCCATATGAGAGTGTCCACATTTGCATCATCACACCCAATTTCCCATTAGATGTTAATATTACTCTCTTTCTCACTGTGACAAACTTTTGTATATTACAGGCATTTACTACTCCTGAGGCATTGAGAAGCACATTATGAAAAGCCATATCCTGCCTTGTAGACAGATGGACCATTACTGGTACACAGCTTCCCTACAGGTGAACTGACCATAAGTTTACAGAATCTTCTCTTCGCCCTAGAGCTCATATGGCACTTCTCCAGACTGCTGTACAGTATATGTTTACCAGCGATAAGTCATCACCATTATAATCTTGCTCTGTAAGGGAATCATTAAGTCTGCATGTAAGATTTTAAGGAACATTAAGGCCTATGTTACCACCTAGAAAGAGTGGTCTATTGTTGCTTGATTGAGGAGTTGGGTGGGTGTCCTAATGGTTAAGGTGTTTGCCTTGCAAACACAAGTGCTAGGTTTGAGTCTCACACTGGATAATTGGCTAGGCTTAAAATGGCTCGCAAGGGCAGTTAGCTTAGTATTAATCTATGAACCTATGATTGTTTTAGTATCAGCTTGGTATAACTAAGTTAAAGATAAACATATAATTTCTTAATGCAAATGATGAAGAAATACTGAACTGCCTAGAAAAAGAAGTTACAAAGGAAGTGTAAAAAGATAAAGAATTGCATTACAATATCTGACCACAAGATGGCAGCCTAAACTAGGATAGCCCCTTATATATCCATCCTTCCCTGTTTTTTTTCCTTTGAAATAAAAGCTCTGTCCTAGAATTGAGGATTTCCCTCCAGCCCTATCTTTCCACTCTACCTTCTTCTCTCCACTAGATTTGCTCGCAGCAACCACTTACTTTCTCCACATTGTTTCCTCCTTTCATTGCCTATCCTTCCCAACTAAGGCACCAAATAGTTAGCTGTTTGCTGATTGTTTCTTTCTCTTCCCTGACTTTCGCAGTTACCTGTCTGAACCTGCTCCATTCGCCCTGCGGGCTCACTCCGTTGCTCTACCCTACCCCCAATTTCCACCCACCCCCAGTGGTCCTAGCCAAATACTTCTGTAGCCACACCCCTTCTCATTTTCGTCCTATCACACACCTCCTCCACTTAATAGACCTACCCCTTACCTCTACAAGTCTCTAATTAGGTAATTGCTTTTCTTGTATTACTCCCTAACCTCTCCTCACCCCTTCCTGTTTTGCTTATATTCTACAGCTTCTCTCTTACAGCCTCCTTTATTTTACTTAATTGTATACAGCTTCTCTCTTATAACCAGCTTTACTTTACTTAATTGTACACCTCTTCCCTCTGCCAACTCATCCTCTTTAAGCACTCTCTCCTTTCTCTCACCTGTAGTTTTACTTACTACACTCCTTCTATCAATATACTCAAACTCCTTAGCTACTTATCCTAGTAGCCCCAACACACAAATCTATACTCACAAACCTACTACTCTTAACTTCAACTCTTACTTCTCTCACAATACCATACACATTACATTAACCTTGTTTGAATACTTTTGTCTTCCTGAACACCACCACCCCTACCAGCAAACCCTACCAATTTATCCCATAAACAACCTCAACCACAGTAACATAACCTCCACTTCTATCTATACAGTACCAAAATACCATAGAACTATCCATGTTACTTACTTTCTTATAAAAAAATGCCCAAACAATTTCTACAAAATCCTTAAGTTTATACGATATCCTCACCAACACCCCCTATTAGATGGTGATATTCATCCTAACCCAGGCCCCAATAATGACATTCCCAATAACCTACACAACCTAACATCTCTTCCTATCACTACTTTAAATAGACCCTCTAACTCCCTCCTAATAGCTCACCTTAGCATCCGTAGCATTAACAATAAAATTACCCACCTACATGCACTCTTAGATGTGCACTCATTCGATATACTCTGTATTACAGAGACATGGCTAAAGCCCTCAACTCTGGACCAGGAGATTACCCCTGCTGGATATAATATCTTGAGACATGACCATAAAACCAAAAAGGGTGGAGGTGTTGCCATTCTGTATAAATCTGAACTCCAAGTTTCACCCTTCAATGTGCTCCTACCATCAGATACCAATTCAGAAACTCTTAGTGCCAAACTTCAAATCAACAACTCCAAATCCATCTATCTAATTTGCATATACCCCCCCCCGGAAATAATATCAACACTCTTGAAAACTTACTTATTTACCTCACTAGCCACCTACCTCAGGAAACCATTGTATTAGGTGACTTTAATATAGACTGGGCTACCTGCAGTTCCCTTAATCCTCCCAATCATATAAATCTTTACGGATTCTCACAAATTATAACCACTCCTAATATATCCATAAGCCAAGCAGTAAGGAAACCACACTAGACTGGATCCTTATCAACAGCCACCTTGATACTTATAAAACCAGGAACCCTTCCTGACAATATTAGTGACCACATGCTAACCTATATTATTAAACAAAGAATCCATAGCCCAACTACTAATAATTTTAAAACCTCACATTCCAAAAAATGTTTTAACCCGGAGAACTACCAAAATGAAATGAAAGCATGTGACTCTTCACCTATGTCTCATCTTCCACTTGATGATGCAGTGACCTACTTTAACACTAGATTCCTTCAGATCCTAGATTACCATGCTCCCTATTGTTCTTCCTGAATAAGGGCCAAAATCGCCCCCTGGCTCACAAAACAAACTAGGCAAAAGATCTTCCTCAGAAATAAAATTTGGGCCAAATGGAGAGTCTCTAAATGTCCATCAGATCACCTTTACTTTAAACAGGTAAGAAATGCCACCAAGAAAGATATTCTCAGAGACAAAAAAGACTATTACCTTCACCTCCAACAAACTCATCAGCAAAAACCACAAAAATTCTGGTCTGGCATAAACAAACTTCTTCAGCCAGGGCACTCTAAAACTCCTGCCCCTACAGGATTCAACCAAAATAACTCTAACCAAATTCCTGATGCCTTTAATAACTACTTTACTGAAGCCATTCAAACCCTAGCCAATACTTTACCACCTATTACTATATCCCCATTAAATACCACAAAGACTCCATCTCCTACCTTTCAAATACAACCGGTACCTACATTACTCATTTGCAAACTCCTTCAAAAACTAAAACCATGCACCCCTTCTGCTGACTGTCTTCCAGCTGAATATCTACAAATAGCAGCAAAAGCTATTGCCTATCCCATCTCCATCCTTATAAATAGGACAATTTTAGAAAGCAAAATCCCCTCCATTTGGAAAGTATCCCACATCATCCCTCTACATAAGGGTGGGTCATCTACTGAACTCTCCAACTTTTGGCCTATCACCTTACTGTCTCCAATAGCTAAGATAATGGAAAAATGCATACACAGACAACTACTTGACCACCTTCTTCAAAATAATCTACTTGCCAACTGCCAACATGGCTTTAGGCCTTTCCATAGCACAACAACTGCCCTTCTAGCATTTTCTGATTCCATAAACAAAAATCGTAACAATAACACTTTTTCCTCTGCATTATTTATTGACCTTTCAAAAGCCTTTGACATGGTCAACCATGATATCCTTATAGACATTCTAAAAGCCCAATCTCTTGACCCACAAGCATTAAATTGGTTTAAATCCTATCTGGAAAACAGACAACAAGCAGTATTGTGGGATAATAATCTTTCCAAATCCCTTCCAGTGAACACTGGAGTACCCCAAGGCTCTATTTTAGGACCTCTACTCTTCTCATTGTTTATTAATGACCTACATACCAAAATTTCTCAGGCCACCTGCATACAATATGCAGATGACTCTACTTTACTTTGTTCAGCTAAGTCCATAACCTCTCTCCAGTCCCTCACCCAAACAGTATTTAACAGTCTTAAAAATTGGTTCATGCAACACTGCCTCCTCCTGAACCCCGAAAAAAACAGAGTTATTGCTCTTTGCTCCAACTCATAAGTCTCCTCAACTGTACTTCACAATAACCTCTAACAATGCAAATAACATATCCCCAGGCACTTCAACTCGTCTACTAAGAGTAAGAATTGATAATAACCTTAGTTTTGATTACCACATTAACTATACTATAAATTTAGTCCACAAAAAACTAGGCACCCTTTACAGAATCAAACCCTTCCTTTCCCCTTCAGCCAGAATAACTATTGCCCAGACCCACCTTATCTCTACCCTGTTCTATGCTTCAGCAATATATACCACGCAATCAAAAAACAACCTTACCAAACTTTCCACCAGTTACAATAACATAGCCAGATTTGCCACTGGCACCACCTTTAGAACTCACCACTGTCTTAACCTAAAACAACTTGGATGGCTAGAACTGCAGAACCAACTACTTTATCAACAAATTTTTATCACCCAAAAGATCCTTTACCACCCTAAAAATACCCCTATCCTCACTAACCTGATTTCACCCTACAAAAATCTTGCTATACTATGCTCAGCTAATAAGTTTCTAGTTTCCACTATTAAATCAAATAGCAAGGCTGGGGACTCACTTTTCACCAACGCAGTAGGGAAAATCTGGAACCAGCTTCCTACTGAACTTTCCTCCCTTGCTTCCACTATTCTTTTTAAAAAGCATCTGAAAGAATATCTTACAACTCACTGGTTGTGTCCCTGCTCTAACCCAGATTGATATATCTTTCACCTCCTGCTCTCTCTTTACTTCTCTACTCTACTGTATTTATCTCACCTATCTGTAGTACTAAAAAAAAAAATACCTCCTTAATTTTATGTTTTTTGTTCTCTGTATTTAATCTTAGCTTAAACCTACCAAATTACTCTGCAAAACTTTTGTTCTGACCTATGTAGCTAATGTACTGTAATTCACTTGGCTATTACTATATATTGTATTTATTTTGTTTTTTGTCACTGCTGATGGTTGCAGCTTTTCTCCCCGGGCCTCTGCTGAAAATGGACATATATCCAGTTAGACTAGCCCGGTCAACAAATGTGAAATAAAATAAATAAATAAAAAATAAAAAACAAGGTTTTTAAAATAGTTTAAAAAGGAAACAAGGACATCAGAAAGAAAAAGAGACCTGATACAATGATATTTATGCAAACAAGAAAGCCAAATTAATCAATGCAAAAAGAGCACTTTATCAATGCAAAAAGAGCAGCTCCAAAGAGATTTGAAGAGGAGCACAGGCAAATTTACCTGGAAATGGCATTTTTCATAACAGAAAAAAAATGCCAAAGAAGGAATATAATAAAAGGGGATTAGTGAGGCAGAAACAAACCAAATAGAAACTTAAGTGACCGACCATCCGTGAACTGAAGGATTTAATGTGGATACTCCAGGGTGGAACCATCAAAAAGGGGCATTTAAAGGAGATCTTGAAAGGCTCTGCAAAGTCATACAAGAGCATCCAAGCATATCACCTTTTGGTAATGCCTGTACCAGCAGATCTCATAGCTCCCTCAGTCATATTGGAGATGATACACATTGAGGTATTGAAAAGAGACTGTATGGTGGCAAGTTGTGAGTCCACAGTTGCCTTGTCCTTTACAGCCATGGACCCAGAGAAAGATTTGGAGAACTCTTTAGTCAAATCTTTCTGAAATCTTATCATATGTGCCAAATAATTCAACAGCCCCAGAGTGAAGGTAGTTGAAGTATAAGCTCCCTTCTTGAACCTGTCCAAAGCCTTGGACTCCCTGTTAGGAGGATGGACAGATGACCTCTCTTTGACCAGTTCTTTTTTGGTGGCTGCTGCTACTCTCATGGAATCCACCACACCATTATACCAATGTGGATGATCTTTTGCTGCAACAGGAAATGTATCTGATTTACTCAGTATTAATTTAGCCACATCCAGCTCTTTCCAAGCCCATAGACAGATTAAGTCTACTATCTCATTCATGGGAGGGACCACCCAAGACGTGGCCGAGCCAGATCCAAAGGCCTCAAGAAACACTGATTCCTCATGAAAGAGGGCTTCAGTAGACCAACAGAATTTCTGTCTCAAACTTTCAAGGATTACTCTGAATGGGTCATTCTCAAGAAGTGATCTGGGGACCCCCCCCCCCTGACAGAAATCATTGTCTTCGATAAGAGGCTCTTGTGGGGAGCTGGAGGTACCTCAATGGTGACATGCTCCTGAGAGGACTCAGAAGATTAGAAGAGTCCTGAATATGGACAGTCTAGAGGCTCAATGGAACCAGCTGCCCCAATGGGATAGGAAGAGCAGGACGAGGAAGGGTTTTTAGCTGGTGGATGGGCAGAGCCAAGATTAAATGAGACGTCTGCTCACCAGAAAGTTCACTCTTACCTGCTTCAAAAGCAGATACTATGAGAAAGCCCAAAACCACCACAGTGGGAGCTCAGGTATCCAAATCAGGTGGGTGTCAGTATCTGACCGTGCTCTGCTTAAGGGCCAATGTTGGAGCCAAGCTATCCAGTGCCAAATCTCTGAGAGGAAATGAAGGGTCTGACAATTTCAGAATCAATCTTCTACCTATGGATCTGGCACCACACTAAGGCTCCAAGAACAATCTGCATCTGATGTGCTTGGAACCGGATGGATCAGAGATGTCATCAGAGTAGAAGATGACCTATTCTTCATATCTGATAAGGAAACCCTTAGATGACACTCAGATCCAAGGTCCTGGAAACTGGAAGATGGATTGGGTTAGGAGTGTCCACATGAAGGGGGTGAAGGACTGAAGCTCAAGGATCTGATAGGGGTTGAAGTTGCTAGAACCACCAAGTGTATTTGGGTCCTGAGAAACTTCCTCACAATCCTATCTACATCTGCTTCTGTCAGACTACTGGTAGACTGAGCTGATCTGATGGTGGAAGAGATCAAAAAAGGTCTGGAAGGTCTCTGTACTGGTATCTCCTGTAAGAAGTGGAAACACAGCCTAGGGGAAACTGGCTTTGAAGAGAATCTTGGCTCTGGTAAAGTTGGAGTTCGAGGCTGTATGGCTATTGGGTCAGATGAGGGGATTGGATTCAAAAGTTTTAAAAGTTTCAGGATCAGAGCCAAGGAAGCCAGAGGAGAAGAAGAGAATCAGTCAGGGTAGAACTTCCTTATCTCTTTACCTTTCTCCTTGGATTTGTCACAACGTTTCTTCTTTATGTCTCTCCGAAGACTTCTTGCCAAACAGGGAGGCTGCAGGAGCAGAGGATAAAAATTGGAGTGAGTCTCTCACTGGAGTTACAAGAAGTCCCTTCAAAACCTATTTATTGTGCCTTTCAATAATGGCCCAATAAAAAACACTGTGCAGACAGCACAATCCTTATTAAGATGGGCTGCACCCAAACACCACACACATTTCTGATGACCATCAGAATTAAGGATTTCGTGACCACAGGCTAAGCACTTTTTGAAGCCTGATGGTTTCTCAGCCATAACCTGAAGAAAGCACAATACAACTAGGTTATGATTAATAATAATAATAATTATTATTATAATTATGTTAACAAAAAACACTGTCTTATTATACACTATTCAGAAAGGGGGAAGAGAGAGAAGGATAGAGAGAGAGGGGGGGGGCGCTAAGCAGTTTTCTTTTCATTCCTTTCTGGGGGTGGGTTAAGAAAAAATGAAATACACACATATATACATATATATATATATATATATATATATATGTGTGTGTTTGTGTGTGTTTGTGTGTATTTATATGCATGTATGTGTATATATATATATATATATATATATATATATATATATACACACATATATATATATATATATATATATATATATATATATATATATATACACACACACACACACACACACACACACACACACACACACACACACACACACACACACACACACATAAAAAATGCCAGCAAGAACTTTACTAAGTGAAGGCGACCATGCCTGTTCTCAAAGTGCAGCAAAGAGATCAGAGGTAATGTTGGGTAAAGGAGGAAATTATAGGTAGGATGAGGAGCCTCAGCTCTGAATTCTAAAGTCTAGACTGGCTGAAGTTGTCTCTGAGTTTAGCTCCAAAGACCCATCCATTCAGCATCTCACTGAAGAGACAACATTAGATCAATATTTATAAAAAAAAAAAAAAAGCTACAGCTACAGGGATAGGAATGCGATATAAAGGAACCTAAGCAGGAGGGAGTGTATACATATTTGGAAAAAATTAAGGGAAGGGAATAAAACATGAATAAATGGGAACAAAAGTTAGTAAGGAATTCTTCAGAAGACTAAAGCTAGTATTGGAAACAGCACTGATTTCTAGGAATAAAGTCCAAGCTGTACTCTTCCTGTTCTTACTATCAGCTTTGGTGTGATGATTGTCCAGAAAAATTATTGATTCATTTGGAAAGCAAATCAAGAAAAATGCTTCATGCTTATCAAACAACATATAAAAACAGTGTATACCAACATTATGTATCTCTCACTCTGAAGAAGGTATGGGCCTCCTCAAAATTAACTGCACTCATAGATCTGCAATAGTAGTACTACATACATATTTGCTGAACTCATCAGATACAAATATAGCGAAAGTTGTAAAGCATGAAGAGAAGAAAAACTAAGATGACATTTTGCTTTGTTTAGCAGAAGAATTTCAGAATAAAGCAGGAATGGATATCAAACCCAAAGTAGACTAGAATCAGACAGCAACTGAATGTGCTAAAAATCAAAAATAATCTAAAGAAAAGAACCATAAGAGATGGAAGAAAAGCGGAAGACCCACAAATGTTGTTTTAAGTATAGAGATCTTCTGAAATAACATACTGACCAAGATTTGATGCAGGAATGGTTAAGAAAAGGTGAATTGAAAGCAAAAGGGGAAAGGTTAATAATGGCAGTCCAAGATAGCTTTTCTATACACGTTGGCTTAAAGATTCCATTGAAAAATTGGGAGAATAAAACAAATGCAAGCTCTGTAAAACAGAAATGGAAATAGTTACACATCTCATTAATGGGTGTGATATACTCACAGCTAGGAGTCTGTATACTGAAAGGCACAATAATGTTGCATATTGCACTGGGGATTGTGCAAATACTATATATAACCCTACAGAGCAAGGGTTTCATCAGGATTTACTAGATTTGGATAGGAGGCATTTAGAGGTGATTGCATGTCCAGAGACCTTGTCTTTAGCTGTTGTGCTTGTTTGAGATGAGGAGATTGAAAGTTAAAATAAAGTTGTGTACTTAATGTTTTATGATATTAGTTAGAATTATATAAATATGTAGTTTGATTTTTGGACATTTTTTTAGCCTATTGTATGCAAATATAATATTAAATATGTATTTAGTAGATTTTGATTTTTGAGATTGTTGCTGAAAGGAATGACTTTGCTGTTACAACATTGATTGTATTTGTATTTTTTTTTTTTTTTAGTATTTTGACTTCATTACTTTGTTTGTTGTGTGGTTAATCCTTGTTTACTTTTTTATTATATATTTGCTGTTGTTTTGGCTTAGGGCGTTTTCCATATCTTCTTCATTTACAATATAAAAGTAGCTGAAAAACATTGGAAATATTAACTGCATAGCATTATCAACACTGATGAAGTTTGCATCAACCAATACCAACAGTCTAAAAAATAAATGCAAGAAAACCAGATATGGTAGTCTAAGCAAATATATCAAAATAGCATTGATCGTTGAAATTGTTACACCCAGTAATTTAACGCCTTACATACTGAGAGATGTTTAAAAATACCATTATTTTCAAGCAGAAATAAAATTAATGTAGAAGAATGATACCCAGACAGTTCCAAAAGTATTAGCAACAAAAGTAGAAAAAAATAATTTACAGTCACAGTTAAATATGCTACCAATACATGTAACTATGTATGAGCTGCAGAAGGAGACTGGTCATACTGCAGGTGCTGAGTTCAGCACTCTTGGCTAACATAAAAGAATGAAACAATACTAATTTCATGAACTTTAATCATACACTGACTTAGGAATTAGGTCCATTTCAGTATGTGGAGAAATTAAACTGGGACAGAACAAGCATATCAATCTAAGACCTTAAATCCTCTACAAGAAACAACCCACCCTGGTGGAATCACAAAATCAATTGGCTGTATAACAGGAGGAAGAAAATCATGGCAAAAATTAGGAGGTGCACACCCAGCCAGATAAAAGCACTTTCATAAAACTAAACAAACAACTCAGAGGGCAAATAAAGTCTACTAAAGCCAAATTTGAGGTAAGTTTGGTCTCCCAAGCCAAGAACAACCAAAAAGCATTCTTTAGCTATGTCCACAACCTCAAAGGCAATACACAATTGTAAATGGAGCCACCTATACTGAGCCAGAAGATATAGCAAACCTCCTGGCTGACAAAATTCAGCTCCAACTTTACCCATCTCTCCCCCTCAACCTTCCCTCAGGAAATATCATCAAATATAACTCCCCCTACTATCATTAGGGAACAGGTCCTTAATGCTCTCTCTAAGATCAAGACCGCTGCATCAGTGAACACAGACAATATCCCAGGATGCCTTATTAATAGCATGAAACATGACCTATCAGGGCCTCTGCAATCGCTATTTAACTGTAGCCTCCAAACAGGCTTTGTGCCTTATGAATGGAGAAAGGCGACAATCATCCCTCTGCACAAAGATGGGCCATCTACAGACCCTGGAAACTACAGACCCATAAGTCTCACTAGTCTTATATGTAAAGCCATGGAAAGAATTATCATGGAGATGATTAATAGAGATATAGTAATCCTCTAGACACTGGACCCAACCCAGTTTGGATTTGGCAATGGCAGATTATGCCTACTCAACCTGGTGGACTTCTTCGAGTTTTTCACCAGAGCAGTCGATGGGGGCAAAGTCATTCACACTGCCTACCTTGAACTGGCCAAGACACTGACACAATACTTCACCCGGGTATTGCTGACAAACTCAAGAGCTTAGGTACAACCCAAATGTCACCCAGTGGATAGCCAAGTGGCTCACAGACAGGACCAAAGAAGGTAGAATTGGGAGTCCGCCTCTACAAAGAGGCCAGTCAGTGGAGTCCCTCAGGGATCAGACCTTGGACTGATCCTTTTTGGCATTTACTTCTCAGAAGTCAAAGCCAATTTCAGTGGTCTCTGACTGACACAAATGTTCTCCAGGAGGGGCTACCGTGGAGAAATCACTGGTGTCAGAGCCATGGACTAAAACTAAATGCCAAGAAATGCATAATTTATTTATTTTATTTATTATTTATTTTACATTTGTTGACCGGGCTAGTCCAACTGGATATATGTCCATTTTCAGCAGAGGCCTGGGGAGAAAAGCTCCACTAAAATTACTAGCAATATAGATACAATATGTTTTTAAGGCTAGGCAATACAAGTTATTTATATAATAGCTAAACATCATATAATTGACAAAAGGTTTACAATATAATGGTGAAAACATATATAAGAGGTATAGACAAATACATACTATACGACAGAGAGCCTGCTAAAAATGAACAAGCGCTATAGTACCTTCTAAGATAATCTAAGCTAGTAACACATTTTGTTAGCTGATAGCTAATACATTCAGAGGTTAATAGGAAGGAGTTCAAAGTGTAGCAGTAGTGAGATAAGTTTACAATAAGCATGAAGGAAGGAGGTGATTAATCTGAGTTGGTGCATGGACATAGCCAGTTATTTTTAAGATATTCTTTGACTTGCTTCTTGAAAAGTGATGTAGTGGAAAGAAATGAGAGTTCTCTCGGGAGCAGGTTCCAGGTTTTCCCCACAGTGTTGGAGAACAGAGAGTCCCCAGCCTTATTGTAAGACTTGTGCATTGAAACTAGTAATTTATTTGCTGACCACAGGGTAGAAAGATTTATGTAGGGTGTAATAAGACTAGTGAGTATTGGTGTGTTACTAGGATGATAAAGGATCTTGTGTGTGATAGTAAGTTGGTAAAAAAGAAGTTGATTATGGAGTTCCAGCCAATCCAGTTGTTTTAGATTGTGACAATGGTGGGTTCTAAATGGGGAACTTGCGGCAAATCTGGCAATTGTGTTGTAAGAGGTTGCTTTTGGATAGATTGGTATAAATGGGTGAGGCATAGAGGAGGGTAGAGATAAGATGGGTGTGGGCAATATTAGTTCTAGCTGTAGGAGTAAGGAATGATTTAATCCTATACAGGGAGCCTAGCTTTCTGTTCACTGATTTTATTGCGTTGTTTATGTGTGTGTCAAAGGTCAGGTTGTTATCAATTGTTACTCCTAAGAGTTTGGTAGTTGGGTCAGGAGATATAACAGTGCCATTACTGGATAACACTGTGAAGTCTATTTGTGTGGACTTTTTGTATTATTAAAGAGCAATAATTTGTTTGTTTGGGGGGGGGGATTAAGGAGAAGGCAGCGCTGTAGGAACCAGTTTTCCACTATGTTCAGTACCTTTTAGATGAGGGATTGGAGTTCTGATAATGAAGTAGCAGAGCATATTAATGTTGAATCCTCTGCATATTGATTGCAGGTAGCTTGAGGAATTGTTAAGTTGAGGTCATTAATAAAAATTGAGAATAGGAGGGGACCCAAAATAGAGCCCTGAGGGACACCTAGGGTAACAGAAAGATGTTTGGATAGTGTAATATCCCACAACACAGCTTGTTGACAGTTCTCTAGGTAAGAATAGAACCATTTTAGTGCTAGTGTATCAAGGGAGAGGGATTTAAGTAGATCCATAAGAAGCTGATGGTTAACCATATTGAAAGCCTTTGAGAGGTCAATATAAAGTGTGGAAGATAGAGTGTTGTTATTACAATTTTTGTTGATGCAGTCAGAAAAGGATAAGAGGGCAGAGGTGATATTGTGGAATCACCTAAATCCATGCTGACAGCTAGCTAGTAAGTTATTTTGGAGAAGGTAGTTAAGTAGTTGTCGGTGGACACATTTTTCCATTATTTTTGCTAAGGGAGAGAGTAAGGCTATTGGTCGAAAGTTTGAAAGTTCAGTGGAGTTACCACCCTTATGTAAAGGGATAATATGGGAGATTTTCCAGATAAATGGGATAGTTCCTTCAGAAATTGTCCTATTTATTAGGATGGAAATGGGATAGGCTATAACTTTGGCTGATTTCTGCAGGTATTCAGCTGGTAAAAGGTCGGCTGAAGGGGTGCATGGCTTTAGTTTTACGAGAAGGGTGCAAATGAGGGATGTAGGAACTGGTTGTAGGTAGAATGATGGCAGTAAGCTAGTTAAGGTAGATGACAGACTTGGTCTAACAGGGGGTAGAGAGTTTGCTAGTAATTGGATGGCCTCAGTAAAGAAGGCATTAAAGGCATCGGCAGTATGCTTAGGATTGTTACTGGTTGTATCTGATGGGGTTGGTGTTTTGGGGTGACCTGGGTGAAAGAGTTTGTTTATGCCTGAAGTTTTGTGGTTTGTGTTTGTGGGTCTACTGGAGTTGAAAGTAAAAGTTTTTTTGTCAGTCATTATTGATCTTTTAGCAGCATTTCTCAATTGTTTAAATTCTAGATGATCTGTTGGGTTTTTGGAAGATCTCCATTTGGCCCAGTCTTGGCATAGTCATTATTTAGTCGGGGAAATATTGTTTTTGTGAAAGGAACACTTTTTATTTGGCTTGGAAACATTACCTTCCTGCCATTTCCTCTTGGTACTCTGAGTCTTGTTAGGCTGGGACTTTTGTTTGTTCTGCCCTTTGACATTGGACACCTTGTAAGAGGAAAACCTGGGAATGTGAAAAATTCTAGATACTGCATGCATCAATTTTATCTCTATTATCCCAGTGGTTGAGAATATGGGTAGCAGTAGGACCAAACACAAATTCAGAATGTAATGGAGCATTCAAAATCTCATTTTCAAATCCTCAAAAAAATTCTGGGTATGTAACCATGCATAACACATCAATACAACAGGAGTGGCTATGCTTCGAGAAATAGTATCTGCACCTACCAAAACACTTTTCAAAGCACATTTTGAAAGATGAGTCACATTAAAAATAACCTCTTTCATATAACACTACTGGTAGGCAAAGATGCAGCAGAGTCATCTAAACTAAATACAATTGCAAATTAAAATTCCACATGAAGCCCTGATAATTTGACCTTCTAAAGACTAAATTGCCATACTAAAGTAACTTGTACTCCAAGATTCTAACCACTTGCTAATTTTATCTGGCAATACAGAGTTAGAAGAAACCAAGACTCTCTTGTTAGGCTTGGCAGCTAGTGAAACTACAGCTGGATCAGCTGGTAAAGGAACAAAGAGAACTGTAAGATCATAATACACTATATATGTACTCATAGCCTTTTTAGGAAATGGTTTACTAGCCAAGGGGATTTTACATGCAGTTTTATAAACATTTTCTAAGGCCAGTAACAGAGGAAGAACAGCCAAAAACATCTGAAATATCTTCTTCAATAAGATCATAAACTCTACCAGTTTCAAGGGGGTAGCTTCAGATGGCTTCCAGTCAAATGCATCTCTAAACCTGTGGAAAGGTGAACACATGCATATTTTTTAACCTATTCACCTTCTGAAGACTCATATTAGATGGACTCAAGAGTGCTAACTCTACTTCAGAATCCTCATCAATATTTGAGGGACTAGACTGATCTTTAGAGAAGGTAGCCCCACAGTCATTCTGTATAGGAAAATAGTCTTCACGATGAACTAACAGTAAAACACTCTTTTGGCTATGAAAACCACATCAGCCCTGTACATGGTAATAACCTGATAGTCTGTAGTGTAGTGAAGTTTTTGTTTCTTTTTACTATGAATTATACTAGAGACATAGACTAGACATAATATCTGGGGACAGATCCCTTTAATGTGAAATTATTTAAATGACTTTTACTTCTGCAGAGATTGTGCATATTTACTGATATTGGTGGATTGTAATGACAAGAGTTTGAGTATACTTTTATGATGGAAATGTTCTTAATTGGGCAGTTTTGCCATTATTGGTTCATACATTTTGTTTCATTGCCTACTGGAAAAATGCTCAAAACAATACATTTAAAACATGCTGCAACAAGTGTGCTGTATTATACAAGCAATACAATTTAACACAATTAGGAAGGTGAATCAAAAACACATGTATGTTTGCATGGTCCTACATATGTGTTCAAGGGGGCTATGATTTGAAAACTGCCCAAAGACAAACTTTATCCACCACTAGCCAGATGCATTTTAATTGAATGTGGGTTTCAATGCTATTTCAATAAATGTGAGTTTCAAGGTCAGATAAGTTTTAATGCTGTCTGTTTTCATTGTGAGACTGCATCGCTTTTTTCAGCAGGTGTCTATCAGTGTTTGTGCTATAAATTTTAAAATAAAGTTTTAAATTAAATTCAAATAATCACTGTAGAAGTAAAGCATAAAACAGTATGCTCATTACAGTGTTTATGGTAAATGGGGAGAAATAGCCAAGTAATGGGACACTGGAATGGCTGCAGGGGGGAGGGCTGTGTATGGGAGAGCCCATTTGACCATGATTCTGTGAGGGGGAAGGGGTAACAAACTCCAAGACAGCCCCAGGCAGCACAAACTCTAGCTTTACCAGTGAGACTATAACTGCTTAAAAGAAGTAAGCATACAAAAATACAATAGTTAGTTTGAATTCTGAAAGGAACTAGCAGTAGTAAATAACAAGAATATTAAAATAAAAAAAAGTTTTCAAACACAAAAACTGCAAGAAAAACCCAGCCAAGCTAGAGTTTTCACTGTATGATACCTTAAACATTCTATAATGGCATATCATGGGATATATACAAATGACTCCTTAAGGACATTGAATGTTTCAGCTAGATGGCTATTGAATGTCATGTCCATGATTTTTTTTTTTACTTTTTATATCTTTATAGCTATATTCATGCCAATAAATCTAAATCCCAGTAGCTGTGAGCATGCATGTTTCAGCCTTTATTTACCTTATGAGCACAGCATAAGTGGATAGTCTGGCTATACTTCAGAAACACAGGCACATAGGGTCAGGTTGTCACTTCAACAGTGACAATCACCTACAGCCAAGCTTTACACCACTGGGTGGCTAGCCCTGGTGCAGTACACTTCTTCCACACACTCGCATGCACACTCGCACTGTTGCCAAGTTAGAGTGTCCAATCCACCTACTACATGTCCGTGTTAAAACTAAAGTACTTCACAAAGTCAACTAGAAGCTCACAGAACTGATTACATGCAGGTTAGATCATATCCCCTAAAATATTCAAAAGCAGGTATGTAAATGTGGGAAAGGGTTAGCATCCTGTATCGATCATTTTCAATTTCATGTCTTCTGACAGCATAATGTTTTCTTGCTCTCTCATCACTTTTTTAAAAATCTCCTTTTTAAGAAATGAATGCATCCTCATCCATTTCACCTTCATCCCTGCTGCAGCCCTCTCCCTTTGTAGTCTGTGCTATAACAGTCCCAGTGATTACTCTCCCTAGTCTCCTGAGATGCCGTCACTGAGATGGAAGACCCAACCTGTTTTGAAAAAAGAAAGACCTGGAAAATTTGGTTCTGGGAAAGTCTCTAGTCCCAGGGTCTTCATTCCTGGATTCCAAACATATGATCAAATCTAGTTGTAACAGTTGTCATGCTTTTTTGCTTTCTGGGACCCCAAACTCAAAATAACTTTCATACTTCCACCTCAGCACACACAGTTGACCTATTTGCTGCTTACAAAAGTAAAATCCCAATCCCTTACACATTCCACTGGAAGGCAAGCATCAGATGCCAGCTATTACCTGCTGGGAAGGTGTTTTTTGTTTATGTTCCTAACCCACTCAATGGCTTGTGAGCTACCCAATTATCTGCTTTACCGGGGGTTTCATACATGCTACCAATCAAACTAAATCTGCTGGTGAAGCAGTGCACCTCTTGTAGTTTTTACACACTAGGCTCCTTGCTGCAGGTGATATACCTGAATGTGCCAAGCCCCATCCCCGTTTAATAGCTGAGCCAGTACATACCACTCAGTCTCATTCTCCCACACCTAGTCCCTTTAGTGCCAATGCCACTAGATGAGCACGGGTCATCTGGGAAGCAGTCAGGGCTTTGCCGTTTTGTACTACACGGCTAGGGCACCAGTGGACACTTTCAAGCAGTTGGTTCTCCCTCATCTCTAACACTTAAATTCCATTTCCAAAGGATGAGAAGCTTTAAAGTCCTTCATCCCTCTAGATAATAAGTTACTAACATTACTTAGACGTAAAAGTTCAACTTCAATAATTCTCATTGTTAACAGAAACAAAGGTTCACATCTGTAATTAGTTACTGTAAGCCTCCAATGAAACCCCCATAAAGTTTTACTGATACTATTTGCAACTAGTAACTTAATAATCATTAAACCTTGATACATGAGTTTAAGTGTATCCATCAGTCTAGAAGAGGTAAGCACCACATTTAGCAAACTGAATGTGAATGTCCAAATCCTAAGCACCTGACTTCACAGCTGAGTCTCCAAATGACTGGAATGCACCAGCTTGGTTACTATTTGAATTTGATATCCAATAAGCTAAGCTACCACAGTGTCATGAATCTTGCTGGCAGTGCCTGACCCAACAGAAAGTCACAAAGATCATACCAGGTCATTTCCGAGGTAAAAGACCAGTTTAATACTTAACCTGCCGTGCCTTGCATTAATACATCTGACAAATTTGTTGATCACTGTTAATCAATGAGTTACTTGAAAATAATCACCAGACTTCTGAATAGGTGTTTTTGCAGGATGCAACCTCTCTTACAATCCCCCATATGTGAGGCTTTCAGTTCCACACACTCTTCACTTAACTCAGCATCGTATAAAAGTAAATTCATAGACAGAAATATTAATATAGAAGTTAAGTTATGAGGTATAAAGCAGTTTCATAGATAAAATATGTATGTGGCTATCATGAGGTTTATGTGAGAAATATAGAGGTGGGAGTGAGTATTGTCACAAAATGATGTCAATGACTGGGAGATGGTAGTAAAACTATTCAGGTATTAGTGAAGACTGCTTGTGGGCCATAGGATTCTGAATGAAGAAAACTGGTTTGATGATATGGGAATCTGTGCATAACAGTTGCATTATTCCTGGAGATATACAGGAACACATCCATCAATTTGACAGGTGAAGATTTAGTTGTGTTTTAAATGAGTTTGTATTCTGAATTGATTTCAGTGGTAGTAGGTTTTGCTCATCTCAAGGTGCAGGGTAATATAGCCATGCTTATAACATTTCATGCCCTCCATAGCACTTGACATAGCAGACCATTACTATGTGGACGGTGACACCATGCAGAAAACAATGGAAATGTGTCAGTCTAGTCTGCAACCCCTAAGGAGTTGTAGAATACCTATCCCAGTGAATACCATGGTATACACGGTTCTACGCATATTATCTACCGGGAACTTTCAGCAACCGACTGAGAACATAATGGGGGTATCTCAGACATCAGTCTTGGGAATACTCCATTAGTTCCTTTGTGTTATGCTTCAGCACATGAGGAAGCATATGCTGCTCACACAGCTCCAAGATAAGAGAATGAATACTATGTAGGTGTTCAATGATATAGTCTGTTTCCCAGAGGTAATATACTGTTCCTACATTGAAAAAATGGCCCCACCTAGTGAATAGGAAGGTGGTATGTGAACTGCAAAATGTAACACTCCATCCACTGCCAGATCTATGATGCACAGGGTATCATCTACGGTTCTTCACAGATAAAAAGCTCCAGGCACACACAGCTCCAGAGAAATCCAATAACAATAAAATTGTAATGGCAATATAATAATAGAGTGCTCAAATAAAATATAAAACACTTTAATAGTAAGCACTTTCACAGTTTACAAAACAACTACTTCATCAGACTACAAAAATACAAACAGTTTAAATACAAGTAATAAGCCAATCACAGTTCAAATGCATCATTGTCTCATTAATACTTAAGGTATATAGCTTAGAGCACTGCATTTAAAATAAATTAATGTTTTAAAGGTCTTGTTTTCAAGAAAGGTTTCAACGAAACTTTAATGTTCAAACCAGGATATCTATCCGCCCTAAAGAAAAGAATCCATTTTTGCTCATTGCCTTCTGTGATGGATTTTATATCTCCACCTCTGATGCTTGTATGTATAATTTCCAGCACAAGGAATTTAAAAGTTTGGTTTGTCCCATTCTCAACTACATGCTGTGCTAATGCATTTTCCTTTTTTACCGTTCCTCACATCCCTATAATGTTCTAATATTCTCTCTTTAAGTGTCCGATTAGTTTTGCCAATATAAAACACATTACATATTGTGCAAAAACAGAAATAAACAAGATTAGCTGTCATGCAGTCTGCATAAAAATCAGACTCGATTTTAATATTCAATAGTGTATGAGTGTAACATATGCCAATAAAAATGTATCTGCATGCCATGCAATGCCTACAAGCATAAGTGCCTAGGCGATCTGATCTTGGCTGATTATTTACCTGGTTATTTCTATATTTCTAATTTTTTTCTACAGAAGGTTGGCATGGCTATGGGCAAACCCTGTGCCAATAGCTATGCCAACCTTTCTTTAGTGCAATGGGAAAAAGCCCATGTTCTTCAAAATAATGAACACACAGATTCCATAGCTTGGTATTGTCGTTTTGTGGGCAATATTTTTTTGCTATGGAATGATACAGGAACTAGGCTGAAACAGCTTATTTCCTTTTTACATGCTACCACCGAATTCCTAAAATTTACCTCTAAATATTCTAGTACAGAGTTTAAGTTCTTGGATGTAAAAGTTAATAGAAATACATTGAATGAAATTGTGACTGGTGTGTACAAGAAACCAATGAAAAAGAACAACGTATTACATAACAGAAGTATGCATCCAAAACATGTTAAGAATAATGTACTAAAGGGACAAGTTTTTAGAATTATGAGGCTACACAATAAAGATTCTGAGTTAAGGGTAGCCTTATCAGAGCTTAAACAAGACTTCTTGGTTAATGGGTATTCAGAGAGCGATATTGATAAATGCATTGATGATGCTTGTATCCAGAGAAATGACAGATGTAAATCACATTTTAGTATAAATAGTGTCAATCCTGTTAATAATAATGCCACAGTACTGAGGAATAATGATACTCCAATAAATAATTGTTAGAATGACACTACCTTACTCAAGTGATATAAGTATTTACTGTGACATAATTAGAAAAAAACTGGAATATCTTGACTACTATTGATGAACGTATGACTGAAATTTCGGTACACCCTATTTTTTTTCTTTTAAAAATAGTAATCACTTAAAAATCATTTATGTTATAGAAATAACCAGGTAAATAATCAGCCAAGATCAGATCGCCTGGGCACTTATGCTTGTAGGCATTGCATGGCATGAAAATACATTTTAGTGGCATATGTTACACTCATACACTATTGAATATTAAAATCGAGTCTGATTTTTATGCAGACTGCACAACAGCTAATGTTGTTTATTTCTGTTTTTGCACAATATGTAATGTGTTTTATATTGGCAAAACTAATCGGACACTTAAAGAGAGAATATTAGAACATTATAGGGATGTGAGGAATGGCAAAAAGGAAAATGCATTTGCACAACATGTAGTTAAGAATGGGACAAACCATACTTTTAAATTCTTTGTGCTGGAAATTATACATACAAGCATCAGAGGTGGAGATAAAATCCATCACAGAAGGCAATGAGCAAAAATAGATTCTTTTCTTTAGGGCGGATAAATATCCTGGTTTGAACACTAAAGTTTCGTTGAAACCTTTCTTGAAAATAAGACCTTTAAAACATTAATTTATTTTAAATGCAGTGCTCTAAGCTATATACTTTTAAGTATTAATGAGACAATGAACTGTGATTGGTTTATTACTTGTATTTAAACTGTCTGTTATTTGTATTTTTGTAGTCTGATGAAGCAGTTGTTTTGTAAACTGTTTTATATTTTATTCGCGCCCTCTGTTATTATATTGCCATTACCATTTTATTGTTATTAGATTTGTCTGGAGCTGTGTGTGCCTGGAACTTTTTATCTGTGAAGAATTACTTGTGTTTTTCCAGTCACTTTATTCCATTTTTGGTGTTTTCTTTGCTGCTATCATCTATGGTTACCTATTATATTCTTGAAAGCCGACAATGTTGAATCCGACATTGTCAACATGAGACTTGCGAAAGTGCAGAACGTTGAACAGGTAAATGGAAATCACAGTAAGGGGAAATTTCCATTTACTTCAAAGTAGTGCGGTCTCGGAGTTGGTATATTTAAGTAGCAGGTAGTGTGGGGGCCCAGCCCTCCACGTGGGGGGTGCAAGGCCTACACCCTTTAGATTTTCTTTTTTTTTTAATTTATTTTTTCTAAACATTTGAAATTTTAATGGTTCGATCATTAAAGGTCGACCTTTAGTGATTTGAACCATTAAACTTTCGATGTTCTAATATAGACCCATCATCTACAATGTGTGTGTGTGTGTGTGTGTGTGTGTGTGTGTGTGTGTGTGTGTGTGTGTGTGTGTGTGTGTGTGTCTGCATATGTGTGCATGCAGGCAGGCCACCCAGGCAATTTTCACTACTTCCACATATGGCAACATGTAGTCTTTATCAATAGTTTGTCAAAGGTGACTTCCCATAGGGACATCTTGTGGGGAAGCTGTATATGCCCTAGAACCCATCAAAATCCACACAATCAAAGTGACCAGGGTTACAACTACAAACTATCACAATCCATAAGCTTTACAGAGTTTCTGTTTAGGCTGCTGAAGTCACACTTTCAGTGTTTGGCTACATCAGGTGGTGCCCTGCAGTATGACCCTACCACTTGTGCCAAAATACTCAACATGTATGTTACACAATGTTCTAATTAGAAAGCAGATACAGCAGGGTGGCCTCTAGTAGGGGCAACAGTTACCTGCACCACATGCAGTTGTAACTGGGGCAGACAAAGAGTCAGAGAAGGATCCACCATCAGGGGATGACAGTGCCAGATGGCAGTGGTCACAGTATACCATGTGAAAAGGCAGTGGAGTGCATATAGCTTTACACAATAATTATACAAGAGTTAATCAGATACACAACAGTGAAAGTGATGCATGAAAAAATACCAGACTTCACTTATCCATGCATAGGCTGGCCATGCTGAATATTCAGACATAGGCAAGTTAATGTACAAAGGGCAAGGCAGAATTTGTGAGTGCTGAGGTGTAGCAAAAGAAAAAGCACTTTTATGGGTAGTGTGAGGACTAGGTTTTACGGTTGTTAATTTGGAGAAGAGCTAGGATCAGTGGATACATAGGATGTGTTTGGAGCTGTGGTGGTTTATGTTGCGTATATGTGTCTCTGCAGGGATGCAGCTTCAGCATTTGGTACAGTACTTTGATTCTGCCTGATGCACATTTCTAGGTCACGCATGACAGAGGGTTCAGCTTCGCGTGCACCCACATGTGAGCTGGACCTGCCAGAAGTTGCATTGGCTGCACCACAACCATGGCTAGATGCTGCTATGCTATGTGACCTTGATTGGCATTCACTGAGAATGTGCTATCATAATGATGGCCACAACCATGAGGATGTTCCTGCTGTGGATGTGTCAGCACAAGAGGCAAGGTATCTCACTCTTGTACAGTCAGGTTGGCTAACATCTCTGGATGCAACAAATGACCCCTAGACCCTGCCAGATGACACACTGAAGACAGTGTACCATTCAATGTGTTATTCAGTCCATCACATGAATCACAAATATGGGACCTGCACTACCACAGGTCAGTATGCACAGTCTGGATCATCTTCACTATCTCTGCAATGCCTATGGTGGAATTAGCTGTGTCACCATAATGGCCGTGCACAAATATTGGGTTGCGGCTGCTAACCCACCAACCTCAAGGGAAGGGGGTAATCATATCTGAGGTAAGCACCATTATCAACACCCCTGTGTGGACCTCTCTGTCCACAAATGTTATGGACAGATTCAAACATCTGTCTACTGGGGCCAACACACTTACCTGATCTATTGTGTCCCCATCAATATGTCCTCTCTCAGATGTTTGTGTACTCTGGGTATCTGCAATGTTGGTCACACTCCCTGTATTAAACACACTCCCTGCACCACCTGGCTGTATGAACTCATTCCTGCCATCATTATCAGTGGCTAGAGATCCTCCAACATCAGTCTGTGAAATTCAAACTCCTAACAGATCAGGTGGAATGGACTGAAGAGGCTACTGATGGAGGCTTGGACATTCTTCTACTGGCATTAGGATCCAGCAACCAGATCTGAAAAAGAGAAGCTCAGATCTGGGGCATAGAGAGAAAGTGAGAGAAAAAAGAATTCAGGAAAAACTTGGCTGGTGTCATCGGGGGAAAACTTGAATGTTCTTCATGTTTCACTGTTGCAGTCATTACATTTCGGTTATCTGCTTGCAGGTAGCCCTCAGTCGGCCTGATTAACAAAGTCTTGGGTCCTGCGTCGGTTGCTGTCCCTTCTTCCATGATGTCAGGTCATCAGGGGTAAAAAACATGCAGCTGACATTATTACATCAGTCTTTCTTCCCATGCGGTGCCTGAAGCAGAAGCAGTTCGCAAGTGCCAGTTGTCTGACTCCTGAAATTTTTGTTTTCAAGTTTCAGAACCAAAGTCTTCAACTAAAGCTAAGTACCCCATTGGGGAAACTTTTTCTTGCTCCTTACCAATTTCAGTAAAAGTTAATAATTGCATTACTTGTGGAAAGCAAATACCTCATAAAGATTTTAATTTATACTGTATTCCTTGCCTAGGCCCTGACCATGACGTACCTTGCTGTCGGTTTTGTGCTTTATTTAATCAGCGCACTATCCGTCGTCGGTATATTTTCACCTCTAAATATTTTGGTTCTCAGTTTAATTATCCATAAATGTCATCAGTTAGCCATCTGACTACTGGGATTCCAAAAAAATGCAAAGATAAAGACAGAGACAGGCAGCCGAGGTCCAAAACTGCCAATGACGCTTCTCCTAAGCCAGTCGCCAGTTCGGTACTCAGTGAGGTACTTTCGCAGCCCCTGATTCCCACTACTTCTGATTCGCAGGCCTCTACTGAGACACATTTGGAGTCCGGTATGCCGCGAGATGCTTCGACTATGGAATACATGGATGTCTCTACCTTGGCTGGGTCCAGAGCCACTGTGCAGGCACTAGCGTCTGAGGGTGTATTCAAGCCTACGGACTTGCATATTAAACCAATGCCTCCTTCTTTACTTAGGCCTAAATCTCAATCCATGCCTAAAAAAACAATGCCCAGGCCACATGCTCAGGCCTCTAAGCCTAAAAAACAAATGATAAGAATGGCTGAAGATCTAATAACTCTAATCAGGGGTAGCCAACCAACCCCCCCCCCTTCTAAGAGGCCTAGGACTGAAGTTGATTATGAATCTTCTGATCAGGTTTCTGTTTTTTCTGACTCTTCTGATGATCTGGATTTGCCCTTATCTACTTATGAAGATTCTGATGCAGAGGACTCCATTTCTTTGCTTCCCCTCCTGAGGATTTTTCTTTTGGGGAAACCTTACATACTATAAGGGAGCATTTCCACTGGGAAAGCCAGGATTTTTCTGATTCAAAAAAGAGGCTTAGGGATTTCCTTATCCTACCTCAGCATAGGCCTTTAGCTATTCCTCCTGTACTAGACATTGTTGATGATGCTTTTTTGGACTCTAGTTTGGCTCCTGATTCCCTGCCTCCTGCTCCCAGAAAGCCTGACAGATACTACAGGGTCCCTGAGTCCCACAAGTTCCTTTTTAAAAATCCTATTGCAGATCCAAGGACTATTTCACAGGGGCCCAGGGGCATTAAGGCTTCTACTGCTAAAAATCCTACCCCTTCTGAGAGAGACTCCAGGGAGCTGGATAGATAGGGTAAGAAGGTTTACACTTCTGCAACCTTAGCCATTAGGGCTTTAAACTGCCATTTTCATATGTTAAAGTATCAGCAACATGTTATTGGACTGCTTAAACAGAAAATGATGTTGATTCCTGACTGTGTGGAAAATAAAGAATTACAGGATTTAATGAATTCTGCTGAACAAGTTGGAAAACATACTTTACAATGTGGTTTTGATTCATTAGAGGCCTCTTGTAGGGCTGCTGTTACTGAGTCTGTGCTCAGAAGGCATGCTTGACTTAAGGAGCAATCTTTGCCTGATCATGTTAAAGCTAAATTGTTGGATGCTCCTTTAAATCAGGACTGCCTGTTTGGCAACAAGGCTGAGGACGTTCTTAAAAAGATGGAAGATAAAGCTAAATCTATGCAAACCATTAAAGATTTTTTACAAGTTCAGCCTCCTAGATTTAGTAGGCACTGGCCCTCTAAGAATTGGTCCTTTCCAGCCCCTTCCAGATCTTCTCAAGCCAAACCCAGACACAGCAAAAACCCCAGGTTTCAGTCCCAGGGGACACACAGAACTAAGCAGTGGGGGCCTCCACTTCCAAATCTGGGAATAATAAGACTCCTCCATATGGTAAACTGTCTCAATGACATCCTTTTAAAATTTCCAAGCACTTATCAACTGACTGCCCCTTTGGGGGGAAAGATTGCTCTTCATGCAAAGAATTGGGAACTCATTACCCAGGACAAATGGGTTTTAAATATAGTGTCCCAGGGATACAGATTTCACTTCCACATGTTGCCAACACCAAGCGGGTGGCCAGACCTACCCCCATATCAGTGGGTAGAGGCCCAAAACAAGTACTTTCTCTCTTAAGCATGGGGGCTATTCAATTGGTACCAGAAGAGGAAAAGGGATAAGGTTTCTACTCAAGAATTTTCCTGGTACCCAGAAAAGACAATTCATGGCATCCTATCCTGGACTTGTCTACTCTAAACACCTTTTTGTAGATTCCAAAATTCAAGATGCTGACTCTTCACCAGTTGCTTCCTATGCTAGGCGAAGATGCCTGGTTGGCAACGCTAGATTTAAAAGAAGCATACCTGCACATCCCAATCGGGGAATCTGGCAGAAAATACCTACGCTTCAAAGTTCTCTGCACTGCCCTTTGGCTTATCTACTGTGCCCAGGGTATTCACAAAGTGCCTAGCTCACCTGGTACCCTGTCAACAAAGTATATTCCTGGGAGCAAGCTTGAATACAACTTCCCAGATGGCTTACCTGACATCAGAGAAACAAATTCATTTGACAACCTACTTCAAACAAGTGGTCACAAAAACCCTGCAAGACAAATACTGCAAGCCTTGGGGTTCATGGCCTTCTGCATTCTTCTAATTCCATATGCAAGACTGCATATGAGGAAACTACAGTGGTATCTAAAAAGCCTATGGTATCAACATTCTCAAGACCTAGAAACAATGATTCCTATCATACCTTGCCTATGTCTAGAGTTCCTTTGGTGGGCAGAGGCCTGCCACCAAAACAAGGGACTACCTTTCACACCAGCCCCTGCCACCCAAACCCTAACAACAGAAGCATCAGACTATGCATGGGGGACTCACCTGGCAGGGAAGTGCATTCAGGGCAAAAGGAACACAAGTCAAATGCACCTGCATATCAATCAGAAAGAAATGTTAGCTGTACAGAATGCTCTGACAGCCTTCAAGGACCACATTCTTTCAGGACAACTAATGGTAAAGACGAACAACACCACTGTTATGTGGTACATAAACAAGCAGGGGGGTACACATTCTTACCTCCTCTGCAGACTAGCCATGGCATTGGGGAACACAGCCTTGAGCTACCAAGTGCCCCTACAAGCTCAATTCCTGTCAGGTAAATTAAAGACACTGGCAGACAGACTAAGCAGAAACCTCATGGACTCGCACGAGTGGAAACTGGAACCAAGGATTTTCAACATCTTGACAAGCAAATGGGGGATCCCAGATATGATCTGTTTACCTCTCCCCAGAATTACCAATTGGACAAATTTTGCACAAAGACTCCCCACAAACAAGCATGGAAAGTGGATGCTCTGTCCTTCAGCTGGAAAAACCCATCAGTCTATGCCTTCCCTCCTCTGCCTCTGCTCTCCAAATTACTACTAAAAATCAAACAGGACAAAGCAAGGATGATTTTGATTGCTCCAGACTGGCAGCACCAACACTGGTACCCCCTCCTACACAGTGTGTCATGGTTATCTCCATGGCATGTGCCTCAGACTCCTTCCCTGCTGTCTCAGCAGGAGAACCAGATTCGGCACCGTCAGCTTCTAACACTGAACCTTGCAGCCTGGATAATTACTTAATCTCTCCTTTACCATCCCTCAGCAAACCTGTGATGGATATCATTTTAGAGGAAGGAGGCCTAGTACTAGAAAATATTATGCTGAAAAATGGAAAAGATTCTGTGCCTGGAACCAATCTCAAGGGATGAGCATAGTAGCACCCAATTTACCTCAGATTTTACAATACTTAACTGAGATGCTTCACAAAGGCCTGTCTTTTTCCTCCATTAAAATCCACGCCTCAGTCATTTCAGCTCATTATAATACAGAGCCTCCCCTCTTCTCTCATCTACTTCTCAAGCAGTTCCGCAGAGGGGCCAAAAATTTGAGACCACCCAGGAGAGCTCCAACCCCAGCATGGGACCTTAACTTTGTCTTGGAGAAACTCACTCTACCTCCTTTCGAGCCAGCTCCTACTGCAGACTTAAAATTTGTTTCTCAGAAAACAGCTTTACTTTTAGCAATCACTTCAGCTAGAAGGGTATCTGAATTACAGGCCCTTATGGCAGTGGAGCCTTTCGTCATCTTTCATCTGGACAGGGTGTCCCTCAGAACCAGTCCATCCTTCATGCCCAAGGTGGTATCCAGTGTGGCTCTTAATCAGTCCATCCATTTGCCAACATTCTTCCCCAATCCACAGAATAAGGGGGGGACAGATACTGCATTCCTTAGATGTGCACAGACAACTTAGATTCTACTTGGACAGGACTAAACCTCAAAGGAAATCTGAACAACTGCTGGTGGCATTTGCTGCAGGGGCAGAGGGGAAGGCTATTTCAAAGCAAACCATTTCTAAATGGATAAGCCATTGCATTCATTTCTGCTATAAGTACCATGGAAAACCTATCCCCTAGGGGATCAGACCTCACTCCACCAGGGCTGCATCTACCTCTACAGCCTTTCTCAGAGGTGTCCCTACCAGGGACATCCTAGAAGATGCTACCTGGAGGTCTGTACATACTTTCACCAAGCATTATCATTTGCCAGTTTTCTCTAAATCCAGAGCTGGCTTTGCCACTGCAGTCTTGCAGGGCCTTATAGCTGGCCCTAATGCTATCTAAATTCCACCTCCCAACCATAGCTTTGGGAATTTACCCAAATGTAATGACTGCAACAGTAAAACATGAAGAACATAGTACAGTTGTGTACACTTACCATAAATGTAGATTTTCGAGTGTATTCACTATTGCAGTCCTGGTTACCCTCCCTCCAGCCCCCTAACTTCTTTTGGCTATACCTCTACTTTCCTTTACTATGCTTAAAAGCCTTTTTGGTGTATTTGCTTTTTTGTTGGAGGTATATCTTTGTACTTTTATATTTAATTGCTTCCTATTAGGGGCACCTGACATCTGGGGCAAAAAAAAAACTGATGTAATGGCGTCGGCTGCATGTTTTATACCCCTGATGACCTGACATCATGGAAGAAAGTACAGCAACCGATGCAGGACCCAAGACTTTGTTAATCAGGCCGACTGAGGGCTACCTGCCAGCAGATTACACAAATGTAATGACTGCAACAGTGAATACACTCGAACATCTACATTTATGATAAGTGTACACAACTGTACTTTACTCTCATAGATGAAAAGGGGGTATGCAACCTGCCTGCACTACCTGCTTCCTTAACCAAGAAAGGACTGGGGATACTAGAAATGGGAGACTTGGTTCTCTCCAATACTGGCACCATCGAGGTTCTGACCCAAAGGATGGAGCCAACCCTGGCACCATGGAAACAGGAGGGTGCAAAGGCCAGTAAACCCTTGATTTCAGCTGATCAAAGGCTGAGGGAGCCACCTGTTTGCAGTCTCCTTGATCTTTAGTCTGAGGATTTGCATCCTTATTTTTATGAGATTAAGGGAAAGGGGGAAGATGCAGACATGACTCCAGAAGGTAGCAAGTCCTTCAGAACTAGCTTAGCCTGGCACTCATTCAGTGCATGGATTGCAAAGGCCAAACATGGGCTAACCCCAAGCAGCAGACACAGTAATTGTGAGTGCCTTGGACCAATAGTTTATGGCTGGAAGGTATACATTTTTTAAACCCTTTTCATTCTCCCTCTCTTATCCATCCTGGAAGAGAAGACCTAAAAATAAAGAACAGTAACAGATATGCAGTACACTGTTGTAAGTAAACTTACAAAAACATATCTCCTAGCTACCTATCTACCTGAAACCCCTGCCTAGAGTACAAAGAACATTACTACTATAACTACAAAAAAGTACCACTTCTTTTCTGACTAAAGCGAAGCAAGGGTGGAAATGTCTGGACACTGACCTAAATCCTAAAACACTCCAAAAACACTCAGGTACTAAAGCAAAAACACTGCTCTACAAACATACACTAAGACCTAACAAAAGTTATGGTTGGTAGAAAACAATGAAAAGCTTGAGACCTGACTGCAAAAATAGGATATAGTAATGGAGCTCGCTGATCACACCGCAGTCTACAAGGCAGCAAACAAGACCCAAGGTAAATAGGGAGAGAACTGTATTATGGATAGAGGAGGCAAAGTCACTGAAAAATGACCAGCACTGCATTTGGGATGGATCCAATAACCCATAGGTTGGAAAAAGCAGCATCACATCTGCCAGTTATCATAATATAGAGCACTCATATATACCAACTCAAACTAAACATGAAAACTATAAATTATTGTTTTTGTCCAGGGGACTGTAAACTCCATCTACTACCAACACCACTCATTACTTAAGTATTTTTATTTTTATTTATTTTACATTTGTTTACCGGGATAGTCCGAATGGACACAGGTCCATTTACAGCGGAGGCCTGGGGAGCTCCATACATTTTAAGTCCAGTTTACAATAAGTTCAACACATCAAATGTTCAGACATAGATTATGTACCATTTATGATAAGTTCAGCACATCAAATGTTCAGACATAGATTATGTACAGTTCGCAATAAAGTTCAGCAGATTGAATAATTGTTTTACTATGTCAAACAGAAATACAATATAATATTTATATCAGACATTGAGAATAGAAATCATGGTCACAAGTGATATGTTTCAATGTTATATGATGCATGGGCATATCCATTTATTCATCAGGTGGACCTTTAGAGAGCTTTTAAACATATTAGCTGATGTAGCAGAGGTAAGGATAGGGGGAAGATTATTCCAGTTTCTTGCTATGCTATGGGAGAAACTTGTCCTGTGGAGTTGTTGGCTTTAGAGATAGACAGTAGTGTTTTTTCTGAAGAGTGTAGGGGACGGTTTGATGTGTGCTGGATTAGTAACTGACTAGGAGATGGGATTTTGAGGGGATAGTTCAAAATATTGCAGGCAATTGTTAGTTGATGATAGTTGAGTAGTTGGGGTAGTTCTAGCCATTGCAGTTTGTGCAGTGCATGACAGTGGTGTGATTTGTAGTTGGATTTAGAAGTGAATCTGGTAATTTTATTGTAGCATGACTGAAGTTGTTCGAGGTCCTGTTTTCTTATGTGGGTAAGGATCGGAGTGGCGTACATTAGAGTAGATAGAAGGTGTGTTTGGGCAAGTGATCACACCGCAGTCTACAAAGAGAACTGTATTATGGATAGAGGAGGCAAAGTCACTGAAAAATGACCAGCACTGCATTTGGGATGGATCCAATAGTCAGTTAGGAATTTTTTGTGTCTATATATTGTCCCCATTTTTTGTGGACCTTTTTTATGGTTTGTGCTATATGCACATCAAACAGTAGTTTGTTGCCTATTTCCATGCCAAGGAGTTTGGTATGGTTTGTGGGTGAGATGTTGGTACCATTTTTGGCAGAGATTGTAAAAGGTTGGTTGACAGATTTAGATTTGTTAGGGGAGAAAATGAGTAGTCTGGTTTTATTGGGATTAAGGATTAGTTGAATCTGAGTAATCCAGTTTTCTACTGAGGTGAAGGAGTCTTGAGTAAGTTTTTGAAGGGTTGTGAGCGATGGTGCAGAGCAGATGAGAGTGGAGTCATCGGTGTACTGTATGAGTGAGGCATTTTGGCTGGAGTTATGGAGGCTGTTAGCAAAAATGGAGAAGACTACTAACTACTAACTACTACTAACTACTACTATTACTACTAACTCTTCAGTCGTATAACATTGGGGCTGCACACAACTTCCACAAACTGAGCTGTATGCAAACACTAGAACTTATTTTGATAAAAATGTAATTTAACACTTCAGCAATGAACCACTTCATTAATTGGCTAAAAGTCAACATAAACACATGCAAATAAGAGACATTTACTACACTTACATCACTCCCTATGTCCATATGTTAAAATATCAGTTTACACAAACTATATATGTATATACAGACAAAGTTATACATGTATATATATATCAATGCACTTATAATACACTGGCAGCTCAGTGGTGCAGTGGTTAGTGTTTTCGCCTCACAGCAAGAGGTTCTCTGGTTTGATTCTCAGCTGGGGTGCTTTCAGTGTGGAGTTTGCATGTCCTCCCTGCATTTGCTTTGGCTTCCCCTGGGTGCTCCCATTTCCTCTCATACTCCAAAGACATGCATCTGGAGTGTTTCTCACTGGGCCTCCACTGTTGCCCTGCAACAGGTGTTTCTGGTGCAGAGCTGCAACACTGAGATGCCCACATGGCTTTACATACAGATGCACATCTATGGGCTGTAAACTGTAGCATGGCAGTGATATCAGAGCCTTAACAAGATGTACTTAATTACAAATTAACAGGCAGCATAACTAATGCAGTTCACAGTTTTCAAGAACTTCTCTGTCCATTCTTGTATGACAGTAATCTATTCACATCCTAATGCCATGCTACACAGCTCAGTCCCTGGAGTTGTGTAGTACATTGTGAACACTCATACACCTACGTGTGGTATGGTGGGGGTGGTGGTGTGTGTTTGTGTGTGTGTGTGTCTCTGTATGTGTGCACGTGCATACAAATGCATGTTTTGTAAATATACAGTCACATATATATGCTCTTTCTGTGCATTCTCCAATCCACAACATGCATTTCCAGAGTCTGCTCACCCCAGCACATTTTCATTAGGCAGTACCAGGTGCGAAGACAGCCATGATGCACACCTTTTTCTTCTAAAGTATGCAGTTGCATAGCCCATCATACTGTGAGCCTCTGCCTTAGGGAATGGGGTTGCAGAATGTGACCACGGAGCATTTAAAATGCAGGTGCAAAGACCAGCATACTATTTTCCCTGTCTAGTTGTGTTTGCTTTCTGGCGGCTGAACCTAGGTACTGAGTGCACCGAAGAAAAGCAAGGTTTAATGTGCTTAAGGAAAATATGTCATACCTTTCTCTCTACATATTAGATTATTGTACCTGCTGACATGAAGTTTTTTTTTTTTTGTTATGAACTGGAATGTGACTGCCATGTGACAGACACACCTATCGCCCAACATGTGGTGCACAGGGCAGATGTTCATTTATTTATTTATTTGCTTTTGTTTACTGGGAAGGTCTGACTGGGAGTACTTATCCATTTTCAGCTGAGGCCCAGGGAGAAAAGCTCCAAAAGGAAATTACAAATAGCAGCATAGATAGTTCTTATAAATCAGAGATTATATATACACCTGTGATTACACAACGTTTACATCGGATAAGACAATATTTACTTCTGACAATAGAGTTATCAACATCTTGTTACATGCGCAAAATGTATTTTTGCATATAGCAGCATTATGATTATGTGTGGCAAAGAAAGAAACAAAGCTTTTGTTGGCTACATTAAGATAGTAAATGAGAGTGACGTAAGACAGGAGACAGGTAGGAGAGATGACAGAGAAAAGGAGTCTGACACAAGACACGGAAATAATATATATACTCTGAAAGATCAGCCTGTGAGTGTTTAGATATTAATAGATGTCTTTTAATTTAGTTAAAATCTTTGATATTAAGGAGTCTGGCTGGGTTTGGGACTTTGTTCAAAAGCTTAGAGATACTTACAGAGAATAATGAGTCACAGTGAAACCTTTTCGGTTTCTGGAATATGACTACGGAAAGTTCTTTGAAATGAAGATTTCTATTGAGTGAGTTCCATTGGATGAGGAAAGTCAGTTAGAAAGTTTTGGATAGGTGATGTATTTTTGTGAACCCTGGTTAAATGAGTAAAGGATAACTGATGGAGACGTTTAAGACAGTTAACCTCTTCTAGGGATGCACAGTGATATACCTGGCTAGGGAAGTTACATCCAAATTTAATAATTTTGTTATAATTCAGCTCAAATTTGGCCAGGGTAGAAGAGTGAAGATTTGTAATTATTGTCAGGGCATATAGCAGGCTCAGGAGGAGGATGTTGCAATTGTCCTACTTTGGTCGTAAGGTGCAAGTGTTTTACTCTGTATTGAGATCCCAGCTTGATGTGTTTTTTTTTTCACTACTGTGTCTATATGAAGATTAAAATTTAGCTTGTTGCCAATAATCATGCCTAGAAATTTAGTATAGGTGTTCAGCTCAATTTTAATGCTGTTAAAAGTTACAATGTTGAGGTTATTGTTATTTGTAATTATATTTGTGAGAGGAAATATGAGCAGTTTGGTTTTCTTTAGGGATTAAGAATAGTGGGATGTTTGGAGGCATTTTTCAACAGAGGTGAAGGCTTTCTGAGTGACAGTTTGTAGGGTGGTCATACAGGGTGCACGAAGTATCAAGGCAAAATCCTCAGCACATTAAATGAAGGACATAGGTTTTGATTCTTTATGCATGTCATTAATGAAGATGTTGAAAAGAACTGTCCAAGTAGATAACTTAGGAGACACCTGCTATGACTGGGAAAAAGCTGAAATGGGCATCTAGTGGTTTGACTGACAGGGTACAAATATTGAGATAACTGGAGAACCAGTTGACTGATGTGGATGTTAATTTAAGGAGATGGAGCCTGTATTGGAGAAGCCGATGGGAAACCATATGAAAGCTTTAGACAGATCTAGAAAAAGAGGGGATGTTCTGAAGTAGGATGAGATATAGATGGAGTAGTTGGCTATCAAGTAGGGATGTTAAAAGTTGTTGATACATGTACCTTTCAAATACTTTAGAAAGGGAAGGGTGGATTGCTGTAGGGAGATAGCTATTTTTTCCACCGGATGTCCCACTTTTGTGGAGTGCTACAATGAAGGAGGCTTTCCATAGGACTGAAATATAGTTTCTGGCAAAAATGCCAGAGTGCAGGACTTTACCAAAGAAACAAACAAGAAAATCTGCACAAAAAGGAATACTAGGTACCATCCAGATCAAAGGTTCTGAGGAAGTCCATTAGTTTGTAGGATGAACATGCTTAATATCTATTTTTGAATTGAGTTTTTTATTGTTAGCAGTGTTTTACTTGTACCTTGTAATAAATTTGGAACATAGTTTTTTGTAATGGATCTATTTATGACAATGGAGATTGAGTTGGTCATTCCTTTGACAGCTTAGGGAAGGTATTACATTCTCAGGTTGTCAGATCTATTGTTGTGGGTTTTAGTTTTTGAATGTAATTTTTAATGGCTTTGATTGGGACAGTTTATCAGTCCAGTGATTCTGACTATTTGCATATGGTTTTGGTTAAAGGAAACATGGCTGACTTATTTTGTAGCAAGTTTAGGGCTAGGGCAGCTCTGTGTATAGTTCAAAGATGTGGACAAATGATACCTTGATTGCTTTATTTTAGAAAAGTGTTTTTAATTAAAAGTCAGGCCAGTACTTACCATACAAAAATTCTAAATGATAGCTACTGCCACCACAGAAAAGAAAACTTCCAACCAGGGAACAGTCCTACTCCTAAGAAATTCCCTGGAAAACTTAAAAGCATTCAACTATCTCCCATTTAAAACAGTCATCGATGAAAGAACCTTTGACGAGAGCAAGATCAGATCTCTGGAACAAACTACTACCTGAAACAAGCCATCAAGATACTCTTACTAAGTTTTACAAGTATATTTCTGAGCACCTTTTCAAGGAAGTTGCTTGTAAATCATTTAGTGATAGTGGATAAACTCTTTAAAGGCCTTAAATTTCCCTTGTTAGTCTCTGTGACTATGTACATAGTTCTATTTTTTTCACTCACTTCAATTTGAGTTTTTTTTTCAAAGCAATTCAATTTTAAACCATTAAGAAACAATTTCATGTTGAAAAACTGTAATGTAAACCTGCTGCTTTCTTAGAAATGTATCACAACTGTATAACATTCTATTTTATAAAAACTGTATAATAATTATATATGAACCTTCTTAACTTTTCCGACTATGTAGACCAAGTAACCTATCATAGCTGAAGTGTATAACTTAAGTTTACTTGCATTACTTATTACCTGTGAGCCTGTGTCAAGGTCTGAATCTAACTGTCTGGACTAGTGCACCTACCCTGATACCAAATAGTAGATGAATGAATGAATGAATGAATGAATGAATGAATGAATGAATGAATGAATGAATAAATGAATAGTGCATGATATTTTTTATCATAACATGTCATCAGTCTTGAAGGTGCACTGTGAGGCACAAGATGAAGCCAACTACCTTATTCACTCAATACATGACAAAACGTTAAGATAAACATACCCTGAGCACTGTCCTTCCAACGGCAAATTGAAACTATATTGGGAAAATAAAATTATGCAACCAATTTGTTCTTATTGCTCTAATATCCAGGAATGTCACTAGAGCTTTGGACAATTATACTTCTGAGTTTATAGTTCTCACTACCACTGGTCGAGTAATAGAAGAATTGTATGCCACATAAGGATATTTAAACTATGATGGCTCCTACAGGAAGTCATTCTTCTACAACAGACCTTATCTACACTGATAAAAGTTCTGTTTTCTAAACCAAACACTAGCAACATTTAATATAATTTTGTCAAGATAATATACAATACACCTGTATCAAAAATTCCATTTACATTTTCAAATAAAATAATTTTACCTCAACAAGTATATTTTCACAGTCACCATTATAGGAGTATCTTTTCTCATCAAATGTTACATATCTTCCATTTCCAAACACGTGGCAAGTAGATGAGCATTCATTTGTTGTGCATGTCCAGGTTCCTTTTGAGCATATGCTACAATAAAATTTTGACAGAGTTATAATTATGTCAAGGGTTGTTTTCTCATGAATGCAAAACAACACAATGGATTGTATCACCACAAGCAGAAAGAGGAGAAAACGTTCACTTTAGTTTTAATTTCTAATCTTCCCCATTAAGACTGATTGAGAGATGTTTTTGTGCCCAGTTTTTAGCATATACAAACAACCTCAACATTATTTTAGTCCCTTAGTACAGTTTTTGAAAAGGCCAAGAAAATAAAAACACAGCCCTAACCTTCATTAACCACATATGTATCAAGCTAGATCTCAGAAAGTCAGTAAAGGCAGTTTCTGCTGACCTAACAAAACCTCATGATACTGCCAGTTATATGCTTTTCTAAAGATTAATAAACTGTAATCTATGACAAGTACCATTTTAAATGGTTTGCCAGCTGCCTGACAGACAAACGGTCAGACACCACTTCTCCATTATCTATTTGGTGACCGGGTCACTTCAACATATATATTAACAGCATACTTCTCAAGCTCTTAGTGAAAGAAATCTGGAGAAGGCCTAAAATAATGGGGACAAATACCCCAAAATAAGTACAGATTTTTCAAAAAATGTTCTTATAAACATAGAAAGTTGCTAGAATAACAGGATTGGTGTTAGCATGCATTTTCTGAAGGATATAAAGTTGGAAAATTGCATGTCAATATTTAGTGACTTCAATCTTCAATGATTTGCCAAAAAATGCAACTTTTTGAGGAGCAGACCAAAATTATAAGGCAAAAATCTGGACATTTGAGAGGTATGGTTAACAATGTCTCCTCTTATTGCCACCCATCCTCTCCTGTACAGTATTTTGGCAAATAACTCATTTATGTTCATCTAAAATTCCACCTAAAATTTTAGCAAACCTATGCAAAGTTTTCTAAAGCACTTAATCTTGGACATATGTGTCAAGTTTACTCCTTAATAAAAGTAAAGTCAAGGTTATACTATTCACAGCAAGCATTATGCACCTCCATTCTACTTTCCCCTTAAAGTCAACTCTAAGGATAATAATCTTTAGAAATCACCACCTTAAGTATACATCTAGGTGTAATGTTAGATGGCAAATTAAAGTTTGGGCAGCACACTAGCAAAATAATTTTTCTTATCAATTAAAACTTGGATTACTTTACAAGGCATAGAAATTATTTACCACACATGGCCACCTTATATCATTAGTGGCTCACAAATACAAATAAATATTACTGCCTTGTTTTTACTAGATTTTTGGGTGGACCATGGCCATTGATCCATCCTGCAACTTTCCAAGGGCTTTAACGGAAGATTCTACAACAATGCAGACTACATCGCAGAGAACCCAGACTACCTTGGATAATTATGTTGCTCAAAGTGTCTCTTCTAACTATGGACATTCCAATACAAATGTAAGTGGAAGCTTTACAAATGATACGGCGAAGTTGTTGAGGGAGAGAGACATGAAGATTAGTAATCCTTTTTCTACTACTGGTTTTGGCAAGCTTGGCTTATCTGCGGACAGCCAGGATTTATGTGATACCCTGGAGAAGTTGATGCTGGCAGAAACTAAGATACATTTAAACATTCTGGGTTTACAGTGTTATTTAGAATTGATAATAACTTAGAGGTTTACGGGCATTCAAAAGTCCTACTACCCCCTTTGATTTAACTAATGCTACTCAACGCCAGATGTCTAAACCTCAAGATGCATGCACTCGAAACTCTCCTTAGCATGGAGAACATCGATATCTGTGCAGTAACAGAAACCTGGTTCAGGGCTCCCGAGAGCACCCCAGCACTACCAGGTTATACCTCATACCATGTTTTTCGGCCCCAAAACTTGGACCGAACCACAAAAGGAGGGGGAATATCGATATTCATCAAAGATACCCACACCTCCAGGTTGGTGGCAAAGCACGAAGCATCAGAGACTATCCATGTGCAACTAATAGTGGGTAAAACTGCCTTCCAGTTTATAGCCTGCTACAGACCACCCTCCAAAACCCAGGAACCCCACTCAGCCTTCCTGAGAACACTGGAAAATATGAAGGTCTCTCCAAACACCATTATATTGGGCGACTTCAACTACCCAAACATAGACTGGGAGCATTACTCTAGCTCCAACACCCTAGCCCAAAGGTTCCTAGAATTTATAAACTCAAATGCTATGGAACAACTTGTTACCACTCCCACAAGAGGGGAAAGCATACTGGACCTGATCATCACCAACATGGAGACTCTATCCTCCAGACCAGAAGTGTATCCCTCACTGGTAAGATCAGACCATAAACTAATCTCACTGGATATTCACATCCCGACCCCACCCCCTGCCCAGAAAACCACAGTGAAAAACTTCTCTAAAGCAAATTTCACACTCCTCAAAACAGAGGTGGAATCCTTCAAAGCCCCCGGGCCTGTGGAAAATACAGCCCAGACTGCAGAATCCTTTATAAACACATTCTATGAACACCTTCAGGAATGCATGGATCATGCGATCCCAAATAAAACCAAGACCCAATCCTCCAAAGGCAGACATCCTGTCTGGTGGACCCCAGCCATAAACAAACTATACAATAGAAGGAGGAAGCTAATAAATGATAGAGCAAAATCCCAAAAAGGGAAGGCATCACTGATCAGTATTAGCAAAAATCTACGGGCACACATAAAATTGTCTAAGGCCAGCTTCGAGAGAAAAATTGCACAGGACACTAAGGATAATCACAAAGCTTTCTTTAGTTATGTTAGGAACCTGGGTGGGAATTCCCAGATATGCTCAGAATTAGTCCAAAATGACAAAAATACACGAACCCACAGACATTGCCAACATCCTAGCTGACAGGTTCAGCGCAAACTCCCCTCCCACCAAAGGGCAAATATCTATCCCAGCAGAGTGCTGCCCCTGACATCTCAGATGCTCAGGTAAGAGCCGCCCTCTCCAAAGCAAAAAACACAGCATCAATGGGACCAGATGGTGTCCCGGGCTGCATCCTACATGAACTCCAAAAAGAGCTAAACCCAAACATAAAACTACTGTTCAATCTCAGCCTTACTACAGGATATGTGCCCAAAGAGTGGCGTACAGCAACAGTGGTCCCTCTCCATAAAGGTGGTGCCTCAACAGATCCTGGAAACTATCGCCCCATAAGCCTGACTAGCTTGGTCTGCAAAGCTATGGAAAGGATCATCATGGACCTCATAAATAAAGATATTGGGGACCTACAAACACTGGATCCTACCCAGTTTGGCTTTGTTAAGGGCAGATCCTGCCTTTTAAACCTGGTTGATTTCTTTGAAACAGTCACCAAGGCCATTGACGAGGGGAAGGTGGTCCACACAGCCTACCTGGACCTCAAAAGCCTTCTATACAATACCCCACTCGGGCATTATAGATAAGCTCACCAGCTTAAATATAAACCCCTATGTCACTAGATGGATTGCAAACTGGCTCAAGGACAGAACCCACATGGTTAGAATTGCTGGAGCCATGTCAGACTCCAAACCAGTTACAAGTGGTGTCCCACAAGGCTCAGTCCTGGGACCTCTCTTGTTCGGTATATATTTCTCGGAGGTACAGGCCAACACGGAAGGACTGTGGCTGACCAAGTTCGCAGATGACTGCAAACTGGGTGCCATAATCGACTCTCCAGCCGACACAAGCTTCCTCCAAAAGGGCCTCATAGAAACAGACAACTGGTGCCAGAGCCATGGCCTCAAGCTAAATGCCAAAAGTGTATAGTCATCCCTTTGGCAAAAACAAAGTGCCCACAAATTACCACATAGGTGGTAATCCATTAAGTACAGAAGAAGTAATTAGGGACCTGGGGACCCAGGTTGATAGCAATCTCTCATTTGACAACCACGTGGCCAAAGTGGTTAGAAAAACATTTTATATAGCCCACCTAATCATGAAGGGATTCACATCTAGATCAGGGAGGTCATCGTGCCTCTTTACTCATCCCTCATCAGGCCCATAATTGAGTACAATGCCCTTTTGAGATGTACCTTACCAGACACCTGCAGCAACTGGAAAGACCCCAAAAGTACCTCACCAAGAGGATCAAAGGGCTCAAACAGATGCCATATGCTGCCCAGTTAAAGAAACTCCAGCTCTACTCAGTGGCATACCGCCTGTTCAGAGGTGATCTGTGCCTGATGTATAAAGCCATGTCCAACCCAGAATTAATGGACATGCTGCACCTCAGAAAATCCAAATCCCATCGAGCTGGCTCGAGAGACTTGAACCTCAGCACTGAAATAAATAGGACATGCTGGAGGGACAGATTCATAACCCAGAGGCTCCCTTCACTCTGGAATACAATCCCAGTCCAGGTTAGGCAGAGTCCCTTACTGACTCTCTTCAAGAGGAATCTTGATGAGTGGATGGCAGATCGTAGGTTTACCCCAGGTATCACTTCTGTGTCACTGTTAGACAGAGGCACAGTATACTAACCTCGAAAAAGGGCATAGCAAAATAAATTTAAAATGGGTGGTGAAAGCCAAACACATTCTGGCTAGGCTTATAAATGCCCTAGGGCAGATAGCCTAGTATGAACCCATGAACCTATGAACCTATAATGATGCTGACAAAACCTTTTGTAACCACTGGGTGGCAGCAGCGCATCACTGTGCAAGTGAATGAGTCTCTATTCTCATTGAGAGAGACATGCTGAAGCAGGCAAAGTTAAAGGAAGATATAAAGCGTACTTTTTCTAACTCGTCTCTCATGCTTGTTCCCACTCAGGTTGATTTGGTGTTACAGGACCTGAATGGCAAGCTTAGGGAGCTAGAATCTCTCTTGATTGAGAGAAAGAGAAGTAAAATTAAGAGGGATTCTCGTGATTATGAGAATAAGCGTGCTTTTCTTTGGAAAACTAATGAAAGAAGGGACAAGAAAATTTTTCATTTAAATGGGGGCTTAAAACGTTCACACTCAGTAACTTTTGCTTCTTTTGATGGACTAACAAGTGGGTGTGACAGTGATGAATCTACATAACCACCTATGACCAATGCCCAGTGTCCGGGAGCCAAGCAAACTTTTCGTAGACAGGGAGATGAACAGAGTGGACAACAGAATAGAAAAAGGAATACAAACTTTTAGGGACAGAATGTCTATAATAAATCGGACTATAGACCTCATTTTAAACGAGGTAGATGGGATTAAAAATTTACCAGTAAGTTTGGATAATGTGTCTTTTAATTCTGTTTAATGGATTTTTCAGGTTGCAATTTAAATGACAATGAGTGCCATATTTTACAATTTGGTTTAAAGTTTGTACCTACAGTTATTCCTCGCCTTTACATGTTAAAGCAAGATTTTTTTTCATGGTTAAAAAATTGCACTTAAAGTATTTTTTAATAGGACAGACAATGCAAGGAATATCAAAGTTTCTGACCATGCTGACTTAGAGAATGAGAGTTTTATTTCTTGTATGTCACATGACAATGATGAAAGTTTTATTTCTTGTATGTCAGATTTTGATGTTAATGCTTATTGTTTGTTAGATACACATGCTATTTCCACTAAAAGTGCATTTATTCCCCCTTACATTAACGAGACAATAAAACAGTTTTTTGCCATGCTTAACTGTCATATAATACAACTGTTTGATAGTTTTGATAAACACAAAGATGTTACATATAATTTGAGTAGGGCTGAATGGAGGTCACTGGTTGATTTAAGTCAAATTAAAGATATTATAATTAAGTCCGCTGATAAAGGTGATCAAATAGTTATTTTACATTATACACAATATGTCAACGTGTTATGAACATCTAAGGAATGAGGGTGTTTATAGAAAGTGTCACATTGCTGACTATAATAATGCTATGACACAATATAAGATGTTTTTAGAGAAGGGGGTCAGACTAGGTTATTTGACCCAAGGGGATGTTGATAGAAAGTTTGATGTGGGTGGATGTAAATTACCTGCCTTTTATTGCTTGCCTAAATTGCATAAAAGTTTGCAGAACCCTCCTGGTCATCCCATTGTTGGTGCCCATAGATATTTTTTGACTAGTATAGGCTTACTTATACATGAATATTTTAAGTCTCATGTTATGAGGTTACAGTCTTATATAAAAAACTCTTCTGATTTTTTGGACAGAATATAGGACATTAAGTGGAGTAGTGATATGTACTATGTGGTTATGGATGGGAAAAGTTTATACACTAGTATTAGACATCAGGATGTCGTTAAAGCCTTGAATTATTTTTTGGGCAATTCTTCCCTGTCCTGTTACATAATAAAACGTACACATTTTTGCTTATGTGTATACCACCAGTTGCAGGGTACTGCTGTGGGGGCATCTTTTGTCCCCATGTATGCAAATTTGTTCATGGCACTTTTTGAGCTTGAATACTTCTATAAGCATGAGTTTGTGAAAAGTAATGTTATTGCCTATTACAGTTACATAGATGATTTAATTTTTGTTTGTAAAGGTGGTAGGCATAATGTTATGAATTTTTAGTTGGATTTAGAACAAAATGTCTATGGTGTGAAATGTAATGACATACAATGTGGTAGCATGGTTCATTTCCTTGATTTACTACTAGAGGGTGTTAATGATGGGGTCATTAAGACATCAGTACATAGGAAATTTGCAATTTCCATTGTTTTCATGGGGCTAGTTTTCATCCCCACCATTTGCTGGAAGCCCTACCTTATGGGGAGTTTCTTCAAATGCACAAATTTGTAGGGATTGGGGGGATTTTGTAAGAGAGTGCAGGTACACTTTTTACATGTTTATTAAAAGGGGTTATAACTATAATTTAGTTAAAAAGTCTTTACAAAGAGTTGTAGCATTCAGATTGGTGTTAAATCACTGTCAAAATATCATGCATGGAGAAAGGAATAATACTGAATCTTGCAAAAATCAGATATATTTTGTTTCAGTGTATAATAGTCTGAGCAATAGGATTAATAAAATATTACATAGCTGTTGGAAATTTTTACTTCAGGACATGGAATTGGAGAGAATATTAGCAAATAGTCCTTGTCTTTCCTATAAAAATACCAACGTTTGAAAGATTTTTTGGTTTCTAGCTATTTCTGTATGCCTAATGAGACATTGCACATAAATCCTGCCATGATGGGTACTCACCCTTGTGGTGGCTGCTCTATATGTTTCTGTGTTACAAATTTTAAGAAAATAAATGGTATTAAGTTTTCTCCTGGTGGTAGCTTTTCATGTAACAGTGAAGGGATAATATATGCTGTCAGCTGCCCTTGTAATTTATTTTATATAGGAGAAAGCAAAAGGAAATTTAAAGTAAGAATACAGGAACATATAAGAGATATAATGAGTGGTAAAATAGAAAGTAACGTTGCAATGCATTTCCAAACAGTTCATATTGCTGATTATTCTTTGCTAAAATCTTCTGTTTTAGAGCAAGTGTTTATGAAAATTGGTGATATGTGATATTAAGGACAAACTTCTTTGTAAACAATCTGTTTATATTTTAAAATTCAATACTATGGTACCTGTAGGCTTAAATTTAGAGATTAATTGGAAACAATTCCTATGTAATTGAGTAATTAATTGTTGAATGGTGTTATATAAAGTCTGTGTAAAGCTGTGTGTTTTGTATTACTTCTGGAAGGCTGTAAGCCGAGGCACTAGATTTTTGAGTTTTTTTTTTTATTAAACCTATGTTTGTGCTGTGGCCAGTTGTTGCTGATGTTCTTCAAGTTGTTACATATAATCGCAAAGTACCTTAAGGTAATGGAAAACAGCTGCTGTACTTTACAAAAAAAAGCACCAAACCAGGTATGTCCAAGGGTCAGCTTCGGTGATTTCTCCTGTCCACCTGGTGAATCAGGGCATACTGGGGCAATGCAGCAATTGCCTCATGTACACAGACAACCCTCTCCTCCTACCACCCAACACTACAACCTGTGAGAGATGCACTTACATAGCCAAACTGGAAGCAAAGCTCTCTCCACCCAAGATTGTGCTAGACAGTCAAGAGGAGAAGGTTAACACCCGCACTACACCTCAAGCAACACATAGCCCTTCTAAATCCATACCACCATCACCCTCACATAGCAACAATAAACCCTCATATGCGAAAGCCCTTAACAGTAACCTGCCCAAGCTGAAACGCAAACAAATATCAATCACAACCAAAGTGTCACATAGCTTACAACACCAGTGTGCCACCCAACAACAGCCCCTAAGGCAAGACAGTGTACCCAGCACTTTAGTCATAGGTGACTTTATAGTCAGGCACAATGATGTCCCACTCACCAGGCTGAACAAGGAGAAAATTACAGTCAGCTGCCCTGTCGGGTGCCAGGATCCACCACATAATGCATGCACTCAAGTCACTCCACAACAAGTACAAATATGACTCTGTCATTGTCCATGTTGGACTGAATGACTTGAGATGTACCTCCCTGGACTACATGAAAAGAGACATGGAAGAGATCATGTGGCCCAGGCAGGTATGACCCTAGCCTTGAATAGCATCCTGCCTTCACCCAGAATTATACCACAGTATAAGGACAAAATGATTGACTTCAACAATTGGCTAAGGATATGGTGTCATTCAAAGGGGATCCAGTATCTGACTGCCTGGGATGACATGCTCGACAGACCACAATGCTTGGCCAAAGATGATCTGTACCTGTCTCCATGGGATTCAGGTTACTGGCTAAGGCTCTTGCCACCTCTATAGTGCCTTTTTTCAGCAAAGTTCAAAGGACAAAACCAGTACTGTAACAGGTACAAGCATGCAAAATTTGAAGGTAATGCTACTCAATGCTAGAGGTCTAAACCTCAAAATGCACTCTCTCGAGGCACTCGTATAAATGGAGAACATCGATATCTGTGTGGTAACTGAGACTTGCTTCAAGGCTCCAGAGAGCACCTCTGCAATACCAGGCTACAACTCTTACCACACTTTTCGGCCACCAAACCAGGACCGAAACACTAAAGGTGGAGGAGTGTCCATATTCACCAAGGATAATCAAACCACCAGGCTAGTTGCCCAACACAATGCATCTGAAATTCTCCAGGTGCAACTAACACTAAGTAAGACTGCAGTCCAAATTGTAGTGCTGCAGATCCCCCACCATGCCCCAGTATTCTCACTACACCTTTTTAAACATACTTGAAAATATAAAGATACAACCAAACACCATAATACTGGGTGATTTTAACTATCCTGCCATTAACTGGGAAAACTACTCGTGTACCAACACCTTTGCCCAATGGTTCTTGGAATTCATAACTTCCAATGCCCTGAATCACCTAATCCATAGTCCCACCAGGGGCTCCAGTATCCTAGACCTGATCATTACCAACATGGGAAATCAATGCTCCACACATATGGTCACCCCCTCGTTGGTCAGGTCTGACCATAAGCTAATCACCCTTGACATCCACACCCCTCCCCCAACCACAGTAAGGAAACCTCCATAAAAAACCTTTCCAAAGCCAACTTCATGCTACTCAAGTCAGAAGTGACAAACTTCATGACACCCATGGAGATGGGAACTGAAAGTTACACTGCTGAATGGTGCACTGTACGAGCACATTCACTCATGCATAAATCGTGCCATCCCAAAAAGAATCAAGATGCTCTCCTCCAAAAAAAAGGAAGCCAATCTGGTGGTCCTGCCATAAACAAACTTTACAACAAAAGGAAGAAACTGTTGCAGAAAAGAGGAAACTACCAGGATGCAAAAAACTCCCTTACCATCATCAGTAAGAAGCTGAGATCCATCATAAAATCCTTCAAAGCTAGTTATGAAAATAAAATAGCCAAAGATTCCAAAGACAGCCACAAGGCATTCTATAACTATGTCAAGAATCTAAATGGCAATGCTCAGATCTGCCCTGAGCTACAACAGAATGGCATTAAATATACAGATCCCAAGGATATTGCCAATATCCTGGTAGATCGAGTCAGTGCCAACTTCACCCCCTAAAGTGGCCATCTCAATACCAAAAGATTGCCAAATTCCGGTAATAATGGCCACACAGGCAGAAAACACACTCCAAAGCTAGGAATACAGCATCCATGGGACCAGATGACATCCTGGGCTGTGTACTACATGAACTACAAAATTTACTGACACCTCACCTAAGTGCCATGTTTAATCATAGCCACCTCAAGCTTCATGCCCACTGAGTGGCTCAAAGCTACATTTATCCCACTCCACAAGGGGGGATCCACCTTATATCCTGGGAACTACTGCCCCAGCAGTCTGATAAGCCTGATCTGCAAGGCCATGGAATGTATTATCATGGAACTTATAAACAAAGACATTGGCAACCTTCAAACACTGGAACCCACCCAGTTTGGGTTTGTGAAGGGCCGATCTTGTCTCCTGAACCTGATTGATGTCTTTGAATCAGTCTCCAGAGCTGTGGACAAGGGTAAGGAGGTCCACTCAGCCTATCTGGTCCTCAACAAGGCCTTCGACATCATCCCCCACTCTGGAATCATAGATACAATTACTATGCTGGGCATTAATCCCTATGTAACTTGATGGGTTGCCAACTGGCTTACTGACAGAACCCACACTGTAAAAGTAGCCAACTCCAAATCCATGCCCAGACAAGTGACAAGTGGAGGACCTCAGGGTTCAGTCTTGGGACCACTCTTGTTTGGCATCTACTTCTCTGAAGTACAGGCCAATACTAAGGGACTCTGGCAAACAAAGTTTGCAGATGACTGCAAACTGGGAGCCATTATTGAATCCCCAAATGATGTGAATATTCTACAAAAGGGCCTTACAATAACAGATGCTTGGTGCCAGTGCCATGGGCTCAAGCTCAATGCCAAGAAATGTATAATTATCCCCTTTGAGAAAAAACATGTACCTGTAAATTATCACATAGGTGGCAGTACAGTAAACACTGAAAGTGTGATAAGAGACTTACAGACACAGGTGGGCAGTGGTCTCACCATCGATAACCACATTGCCACAACAGTCAGGAAATCCTTCTATGTGGCACACCTCATCACTGAGGGCTTTTCATCCAGAAAAAAGGAGGTCATTGTCTCACTGTACTCCTCCCTCATTAGACCCATTATAGAATACAATGCTGCATTTGGTATGTACCTCTCAAGACATCTGCAACAACTGGAAAGGCTGCAAAAATACCTCACTAAAAGAATCACAGGCTTAAAGCAGATGCCCTATGCTGACCTTCTAAAAAAACTCCAGCTGTACTCTGTCACATATCGTCTACTCAGAGGTGATCTCTGCTTAACATACAAGGCCATGCCAAACCCAGAGCTGTTGGACATGCTATAATTAAAGAAATCCCAATCCCTCAGAGCCACACGCTCAATGGATCTAAACCTTGTCATCACAATGAACAAAACATCCTGGGGGGATAAGTTCCTGACCCAGAAACTCACCAGACTCTTGAATAGACTGCCCATACATGTCAAGCAGAGAGCCTCTTTGGCCTTTTTCAAAAGAAACCTTGCTGATTGGATGGGAGATAGGAAATTCACCCCGGGGATAACATCAGGCACCCTGCTAGACAGGGGTTTAGGGAAGTAAATATTGTGGGAAGAAATAACCAGGGAATTGTTATGGCTAGGCTTGCATAGGCCCTAGGGCCAATAGCTTAGTACCAACATATATATATATATATATATATATATATATATATATATATATATATATATATATATATATATATATATATATATAGGTTTACTACCAAAATGTGGAATGGCAGTTATGAGAAACTGGAATGGATGACTGCATCTTTTTCCAGTTTGCGTAATGTGGTTCTGAAAATGTTCGAATGCACATTAGTGAATGGTAATGTACATTCATTAATGTGCATTCAATGTTCTGATGCACTACAGTGGGGAAAGCTAACATTTTCCTCACTGTTGTGTGATCTCAGAGTTGGAATATATAAAATTTCCAGGGGGTGTGGGGTGTTGCAGGGTGGCTTGCCTCCCTGCCAAACTGTAAAAATGTGTGCTGTAGATGTACAATTCATATGGCAGTTTTAGCACAAATGTCTGAGGGTCTGACATCACCTCCTGACATTCCGAATTTGGTCGAATGGGGACATTGTGGTGATGATTTTCAACATTCCGTTAAAGCGGCATTGCCAAATTCGCAATGTCAGTTTAATCAAGTAAGTAGATTTTATTTTTTTATATTCGACTTTTTGATAGTAAACCATATTTCATATATATATATATATATATATATATATATATATATATATATATATTAATATAGATATATAGATAAAGATGGAGGACCATGCTATCGTGTTTGAAATCAGCACATAATTCTCCCGAGTACTCAGCAATCTACTTGGTACAAACAAAGCAATAATCCACAAGAAGGCATCCAGCATCATAGAAAGCACAGTAAATACTCTATTACACGGGTGTCTTTGCACGCAAGTGAGTATGCGCGCACAAGTCTGTAAGTGTATCTGCATACATAAAAATGCTGTGTGTGTGTGTGTGTGTGTGTGTGTGTGTGTGTGTGTGTGTGTGTGTGTGTGTGTGTGTGTGTGTGTGTGTGTGTTTTATCCCTAACTATAGTGAGAGAGAGAAAGAGAGAGAACAGTGCTGTCATGTTTGAAATCAATACACAGTTCCTCACAGTGCTGAACAATGTGCTTGTTACAAGCAAAGCAGTAAACCACAACAAGGCATCCGGCATCAGAGAAAATACAGGAAATGCTGTATTACGAGGATTTTCAAGACTTTTATTGCTCCCAGCCGAATGAAGATATGAAAACAAACAAATTTCACTGGCAGATACTGCTTCCTCAGTGTAATAACCATATATCACTTCCCTTACTTATAGTTCAACCACATTATTACATCTGCAATGCAGACCAAATAAAACATAAAAACAAGAAACTTATTACCTAACAGATGTCAAATAAAATACTATTCCTATATCTTTACTGCTGAAAGCCTTGTAGTACTAGATATATAGTGCAATATTTTTCCTTGTTTTGTTGTTACTTTGTAGCCTGCAGTGGATCTAATTTTGAGACTATTCCCCAACAACAAAGAGAGAGGCGCTTGCTTCCCCATCTCAGAAGAGACAAAAAGAAAGAGATACTTGCTACCCTAAATGAGGAGAGAGAACGATAGGTTTTATGAACAGTCACCCTTTTGGTTCAGCAGAAAATGCAAATGTTTGTAGAAATTAAGAAAGTTGTGCTACATAATGGTATGATAATAAATCAATCAGGAGAAGAGTAAGGTGCGTGATACTGATCAGAAGAAATAGATGAAATGATAAAGCGGATAGGCTAAAGGAAAGAGTGCTACATAATGAGGCCTTAATAAGATCTGAGGAAATCAAGGCCATCATGTGAAAAGTGCAGATGTGCGAATCACAATAAATATCACAAAGTGGGCTAGTGAGTTTTAAATGTGAAAGGAATGGTCATGTCTATATATTATTTAACTTGCAAAGCTGTGTTGTGAAAGCTCTGTCTTTGGGATACATGATTTCTACACAAAATGTTTGCTAATTGTCAGACCAATAGTGTCAAACTATTGCTTCTCTCTCCAACTAAGTTAGCCAGATGTATGATATATGTGAATGTGAAAGAAATAAATGGATGACTAGATTTTGGGAGCATGGTCCACAAACTTAAATCACAAATAAGCAGGGGGGCAAGCCCCCCTGCACTCCCCACCCCCCTACTTATATATACTAACTCCGAGATCGCACAGACAACAAAAGCAAACTCACACACACACACACACACACACACACACACACACACACACACACACACACATACACACACACACACACACACACACACACACACACACACACACACACACACACACACACACACACACACACACCCATCACACATATCAGCACACTCACATACATTCAAACTCCCACCCAAAACCCTTACAAAACACTCACTTACCTGACATTACACCTAAATCCATACACAGGAATGCACACCACCCAACTACAATCCCAGACATTATGTAGTGTAAAGCCATAACCACGAATTCGAGATATTCGAATTTGTGATTATATACTTTCGCTATTTCATGCATTCGACTATATAGTCTCAAGATACTGAAATTCAACATTTCAGTATTTCGAGATTATAAAGTGTTTATATATATATATATATATATATATATATATATATATATATATATATATATATATATATATATATATATATATATTATAGGTAGATAAATATAGATAAGTTATAGATATATACTTGTGTGTGTGTGTCAAAATTTTCACAGCTTCTTGAACACAGAACTGGGATTATATGAGAAAGTAAGGTACAATTTACATGCAATTCTGAAAAATATCATTTGGCTACATATGAAGGATGTTCATCATTTTATATCAACAGAACAAGAAAACTGGCTCTGAGAATAAGAGATTACAGATGGCATTTTAACAGAAGATTCTTATCATGCATTGTTTAGACATACAAAAATGTGATGCACTGGAAGTTTGCATGTTATGTGCTGGACAATATTAAGAGAAGTGACAGAGGGAACTGAAAATAATACTACGCAGCAAACAGCATGCAATATCTTACAGGCTGCATAAGGATTATAATGCAATAACCCCTCAGATATTTCCAGGCAGAGCAACTATGCATTAAGCAGGCTGAACACTCATTCTGCTATATTCCCTGTATGTGCATGGGCGGTGCTATGGTTCCAGATAAGAATCATAATGCAGGCCTCTTGAAGCTATTGTGCATCACCTGCAAATCAGCACAAATATGCTGTATGTATAGACATGTGGATATACCAGTGTTCTTGCACTTGCCACAAGGCATTCCCTTAGAATGCCTCTGTGCAGGAATGTCATGTGTAGAGTCATGAGTGATGCCAGGGTGTTATGCAGACACAGTGGTTATGATCTCCTGTGCATTGCCTACTACTGGGCATTTGAGGGAATTTTAGCCCTCCCTGTTGATTCAATGCTGACTGTGAACACTCTGTAGAGCCTTTATTTCCACATTTGTGGAAACTATGGCTTCTTGTACTTTGGGAAGGCAGCCAATGACATAAAACACCATGCATGGTGGTAGCTCTCTCTCCCCTGACATGTTTTTTTTGGCAGCATATGTGGTCATTCATATTGCCAGCAATTTATCAAAGAATGATTGAGTACATTACAGGCCTATAACTGTGAATATTCCTTCACTTCATAATGCAGCACACTTTCTAAGAACATATTTAAAGGCACATACATAGACAGATATATCACAGACCTTGATATGTGTCTCCTCTTTATCTCTGGAGGGTCCCTTGAACTAGAATAGTAAAAGCTGCAGATATTTTGGTATCCACAGGTGTGGAAATGCCATGTATTCTTTCAGTTCCCATCTGTGGGTTATACTGGTCAACCACTACCTGTATAATGTCTTGGCGTACATTACCTAAAGCAACATTCCCTTGTGTCTACACAATTAACAATTTTCAGTCACACCACCTGCCTTTCTGTTGTGTTCTCAAGTGACCAGTAGTGACAGTAGCAGTAGTGGTCCTTAGAACTATTCACCGCTCCTTTGTTAAAGTCTACTGTTACAAGCATCTTCACCAGATTCAACTAAAAGTGTCAATATGCTTTTTGTCTTGATACTTGAAAACTTTGTAGCTGATGACTATGAATCATGTTCTACCTTAGCTCTCCTCATTTGCACCTCATGTACATTCACTAGACTGTGCTTTTTCATTTACAAGTCATTGCACACTTATTTGCATTTCCACTTGTTGACTTCTAGAATTGTGCATTCCTCACTTTTGGTTAACGACCACTTTGCATACTACACAAGCTGAATGTGAGTGCCAACCTATATCAGGTACTTTGGATCTTTAGATATCATGGTCTGTGATATATCTGTCTATGTATGTACCTTTACATATGTTCTTGGAAAGTGTACTGCATTATGAAGTGAAGGAATACTCATACAGTAATTAACTAGATCACAAGTACTTAATTACCATCTCGTAAGATATAAAAAGAAGTAGCTTGAAGGGCTAAACTCATGAAGTTTGGTAATCACACAGAATCTCATCTGAAAGAAAATCAGAAAGCATAACCTTGTGGACTGCAACCCATGACAGCATTTTTAGCTTAGAGTTTGGCCTTGGAGATTTCTGCAACTGTGGAATTTCCTTCTAGTTAAACAGTTAGCTTGGTTGTGTGGACTGAACATTCTTGTGTAGGTATTATTCGCTTTGTTTAGAAATGGCAAGGTCAAGTGGGTTAATCTTCTCTTTTGTGGATGACTTAATAAACTGGTGCTTTTTACACATCTCCACTGTCACTTTGAAACCTAATATACTTACAGTCACAAGCCCTTGAACTCTACCAGAGAATTTAAAATGGAATTTTAAATGGAACTTAGAATGGCTTGAACTTTAAGAAAATGTTTTTTTCCAGTCTTCAGAAAAATATTACTGCACTATTCAGATGGATTGCTGAATATCTGGTATGGGGGTATAAGAATTTTTTCCATCAACAATTGGAACGTTGCAGGTGAAGCTCCACAGAGCCAGAAAAAGTCAGACTCTATAATGGAAGAGCCTATCTGGTATGGAAAATGCCATTTTTTCCTTTAGCTTACAAGGAAAGTTCAGTTTTCCAATAGCCTTTGGTTAGGTTCAACGTGGATATAAACCTAGACCTGTCCATTGTATTTAATCAGTTAACCGACTTTTGAATTAGAGCATGGGATATGAATCAGAATCAGCTATGCAGTATTTAATTTTTCAGAAGTTGTTTTAAAACTTACAGATCTATCAGGATTGTGGGTCAGTACAATGTGGTTAATTCACTCCCTTTGGGATTCTATTATGATCCCAAGCTTGAGCGTATTCTGTACCTGCTTGTTTGGTGTTGGAATTCTGATATTTGGCACAGTTCCAAATAGTAACTATTTGAATGGATGGGACTTGCAATGCAGAGTGCCATAATATAGTGGCTGATTAACTGAGGAAGTGGACTTATACATACCAAGTCCAAGACTGCCATTTCATTTCTCAGAATATTCCCTTTTTTCTGCGGTATGGTGATCTCAGAGTTGGTATATATAAATCTGACAGAAGCGGTGGGGGTGTGTGTTTGCCCTCCTACAAAAGAAATCTAAAGAAGAGTGATGTTCACTCTTCTTCTTATTTTTCTAGCAACATTTCAATAGAGCGCTATCCCTTCATTTCTATTCATCCATGCCTGTCTCCTCCAGAATTCAGCTCAAGTCATTAATCAAGTCAAAGTTGGCCAGATCATAATTAATGCTCCTTTCCTTTTGGCCGGACATTTAAAAGCAATAAGTGTCAACTCAGTAGACTTCAATCGATAAAATACTGCTTAAGCAACTAGACACAAAAGTCAGGATTAATGGGTTGACTGAATCACTGAGGGTTTAGAATTATGTTCTATGGGGTACTGTAGTGGTCCTGTTTGTTTTTATATTATTATTACCAAATGAAAAAGTAGGAAATGGGAATTAGATAACCAAAAATGTGACTGCGAATTGGGAAACATCACTACTTAACAATAAAAGATGTGAACTTCTTTAAGATGAGGTACAGATGATGCCTACCCAGTGTAATAATGAACTTGCCTTTGATCCAAAGAACAGTAAAAACAAGTCACTGCAGTTAACTGTGTTCAATAAAACAAATCCAACCAAGAAAAAAAAGCACCACAGAAATGTTCTACACTTTTATTTAAAACAACAAAATGTCTTCAACGAAAATAACAGTAGCAAAGCTTTCGGGTTTCCCCTTCGTCAGTGCTCAGCTCCTTATTTCACAAGGGAGGGGACAACTCTACCACAATGATGGAGAGGGCTGGACAATGCAAATGGTATTGGGCAGAACAAAAGAAGAAAAGACCATTCATTGGTGGGAAGATGTCAGGAATGAGCAGCAGTGTGTCATCTGTCTTCCCAGCCCAGAAGGCATTACATGCTGTCCTTGTGGATGAGGTTAGTTGAATTAATAAATCTGCAGTCTGAAAAAGGATGCCTTCCACCTGGGTCACCTTTCTAATGACTTTTTTTTCCATCATATACTCTACAAATTGCTCCATCTGTGTCTGGGCCACTTTAGATAATGGGAACAAGCAGTCTGCTGGTGAGAGATCAGAACCTTCCTCCAGTGATGACCTGTTCTCACTGCCCACAAACATGACAGACACAGTCTCACTAGGGTTGGGCTGTATTGGAGTTGCCTCCTAGACAGATCTATTCTCCAGGCCTGAAGTGAGGAGATACAATACAAAATTTACAGTAAGTGAATCTATCCTGATACTAGACTGAAATGATTACAAAGGCTATGCCAGCACTTTAAAGAGGAATTAACTATGACTGGCTGCAAACCTCTCCTGCCTTCTGCTGTAGGAAACATGATTACTGTCATATGCGGATTATTCTGAAAGAGAAAGGGCACATCGGAGAACTATACTAAGTGTAAGATAAGATGTTACAATGAGAGATACAATCCTGTTCCTATTTCCCCTTAGCTGCATGATTGACAGAAGGTAACTGCGTCCATTGCACATATATTAGCATACCTAAACAGAAATATGGTACAGCTACACACAGATGTGCACATCAGGTACTGTCAGATAGTGAAGCATAGCCCAGAAAAGGACCATGCAAAAACCCACATAAAATAAAGATGGAGTATTACATTCAGTCAAAAGAAGGAGCCAACACCAAAGAGTGAGAATATATGTCTATATATATATATATATCTATATATATATATATATATATATATATATATATATGTATATATATGTATATATATATATATATATATATATATTAATATCTTGATATATAAACCATGAATCAAACCAGTTTCGGCCCCAAGGCCTTCATCAGTGATACAGTGTCACTGATGAAGGCCTTGGGGCTGAAACCGGTTTGATTCGTGGTTTATATATCAAGATATTAATATATATATTTTTTCTCATTCTTTGGTGCTGGCTCCTATTTTTGATTTTATGATTGCTTTTTGGGCCTTTGCACCTGCCCTATGTGCGAGTACGTTGTGTAGTGGATAGTATTACATTCAGTGTCAACACTTTCTCAACCTCATGGAAAATACAGACAGAAGCAGACACACAGTTCATAAGATGACTATGACAAATAATTGCCAGTACCAGTAAAATTCCTAAACCTTAAAAAAAAAAATAGCAATGCTATCAGTTTACATTTAAGGCAATGTTTCTTAACCTCTGCTGGAGATCATCGATGTTATACTGTCACAAGTTAGAACTACTCCCCAGTGATGCGGTGGCATGGATTCTGGATAAAACACAGTCTACAATAAAAGTTAATGCTGCTTAGCCAACAGTAGGTAGTAACAAACATCAACATTGGGCACAGACTCCTTGAAATGACCATGATGGAGATACAGTACAATTTTGCACCATGCAGGCACTGGCAAAAGATGCCACTCTTGTAAATCTCTGAAAATGGCATCACTTTCATCAGGAGCAAAATGATAGTCTGCAATTCACACTTAGAATGTGATGTCCAATGTGGTGTAGCACAACCTGCAGCTAGGAAGTAGTGTAAAGTGTGCACCTGCTTCTGCCTTCAGCATGAGCCTAAGGCCATGAACTAACAGACATGAGCATGCAATGCAACCTGCATTTTAAGGTGCACCTGCTTATGCCTTCAGCATGAGCCTAAGGCCATGAACTAACAGACATGAGCATGCAATGCAACCTGCATTTTAAGGTGCACCTGCTTATGACTTCAGCATGAATCTAAGGCCATGAACTAGCAGACATGAGCATGCAATACAACCTGCATTTTAAGGTGCACCTACTTACGCCTTCAGCATGAGCCTAAGGCCATGAACTAACAGACATGAGCATGCAATATAACCTGCATTTTAAGGTGCACCTGCTTATGCCTTCAGCATGAGCCTAAGGCGATGAACTAACAGACATGAGCATGCAATACAACCTGCATTTTAAGGTGTACCTGCTTATGCCTTCAGCATGAGCCTAAGGCCATGAACTCACAGACATGAGCATGCAATGCAACCTGCATTTTAAGGTGCACCTGCTTATGCCTTCAGCATGTGCCTAAGGCCATGAACTAATAGACATGAGCATGCAATGCAACCTGCATTTTAAGGTGCATCTGCTTATGCCTTCAGTATGAGCCTAAGGCCATGAACTAACAGACATGAGCATGCAATGCAACCTGCATTTTAAGGTGCACCTGCTTATGCCTTCAGCATGAGCCTAAAGCCATGAACTAACAGACATGAGCATGCAATGCAACCTGCATTTTAAGTTGAAGTTACGTGACAGCAAAATAATGTAAATCCTAGAAATTTGTGATTCTTGACGTGATTTGTCTATACAAAAACAAAATGAGACCCCAGAACCACAGAGGAGTTTAGTAATCCACAGTACAAAGAACTTTAAAATATATGCATAACTTTTCACATAAAACATACTTCATCAGATACTAAAGTAATATGTAGAAATGCCAATATTTAACATAATAGTCATTACATGTATGTACAAATAAGTATAGGTGCATGTGTGTGTGTGTGTGTGTATATATATATATATATATATATATATATATATATATATATATATATATATATATATATATATATATATATATATATATATATATATATATATATATATATATATATATATATATATATATATATATATATATATATATATATATATATATATATATATATATATATATATATATATATGTACATATCATCTGTCACTCTGATACATGTGCTGCAGTGGCTTTCCTTGCCAGTGCATGGCTGTAAAAATGTTCATTGGGATGGTCATAGGTTCAGGAATCTGGAGACATATGAAAACACGTGACACATTCAGTTATAAGAATTATTTACCAATGCAGATGTATGTGTAAATATAATGAGCATGTCATAACATTACATACTCATCGCACCAGATTTGATCTAGTAAAAAAAAAAACAGAAAAACTTGAACACGTATTCCATAAAAAACCTTGCACACACAATTTGCAGCTTATCATACAAACCCATACACTGCAAACACCATGTCCACATACTCAACGTATGTAATGCCACGCAAACCTTCCCCAACATAATACAATGCAAATAGCTTTTCTTGCAGTGGGGCTTGCACTCTCCATGTAGGGAGTCTTTACCCTCCCCACTTTCCTTTTCTAATATGCAGTGGCAGCTCCAGGTTTCCTTTCTTGCTGGGGCACACTAGCTAACTGGTGGGGCACATGTAGGACATCTGAAGACCAAAGCCAAAAAAAAAATGAAGTATAGAATGCACGGTGACTATTCACCTACAGTCCATTGCTAAACATCATGGACCATATTCCTATACTTCCCTGTGGAGAAATAAAACAGCAAATGCCACTATCTAATTTAGTTAAATATTTTACATTTCCTGGCAATATGCACAACACAGAGAAAAAAACAAAGTTATGATTTGAATGAGTCATTAGTATGCTACAGTGTAACAAATCATGTTTGTAGCTAACAGCACAATTTCAACAATTGGCTTAAGTATTAGTGTCATTCAAAGGGGATCAAATGCCTGTCAGCCTGGGATGACATACTCAACAAGCCACGATGCTTAGCTACGGACGGCTTGCACCTGTCATCCCTGGGCTTTTGGATATTGGCAAAGGCTCTTGCCACCCCCATAGTGCCTTTTTTAGGCAAGGCACAAAAGGCAAACCCACCACCATAGGTATCACAAGGGATAAGAAACTAAGAGTAATGCTACTCAATGCCAGAAGTCTAAACCTCAAGATGCACGACTCAAAACTCTCCTTAGCATGGAGAACATCAATATCTGTGCAGTAACAGAAACCTGGTTCAAGGCTCCCGAGAGCACCCCAGCACTACCAGGTTATGCCTCATACCATGTTTTTCGGCCCCAAAACTTGGACCGAACAACAAAAGGAGGGGGGAGCATCAATATTCGTCAAAGATACCCACACCTCCAGGTTGGTGGCACAGCACGAAGCATCAGAGACTATCCATGTGCAACTAACAGTGGGTAAAACTGCCTTCCAGTTTATAGCCTGCTACAGACCACCCTTCTAAACCCAGGAACCCCACTCGGCCTTCCTAAGAACACTGGAAAATATGAAGGTCTCTCCAAACACCATTATATTGGGCGACTTCAACTACCCAAACTTAGACTGGGAGCATTACTCTAGCTCCAACATCCTAGCCCAAAGGTTCCTAGAATTTATAAACTCAAATGCTATGGAACAGCTTGTTATCACTCCCACAAGAGGGGAAAACATACTGGACCTGATCATCACCAACATGGGGACACTATGCTCCAGACCAGAAGTGTATCCCTCACTGGTAAGATCAGACCATAAACTAATCTCACTAGATATTCACATCCCGACCCCAGCCCCTGCCCAGAAAACCACAGTGAAAAACTTCTCTAAAGCAAATTTCACACTCCTCAAAACTGAGGTGGAATCCTTCAAAGCCCCCGGGCCTGTGGAAAATACGGCCCAGACTGCAGAATCCTTTATAAACGCATTCTATGAACACCTTCAGGAATGCATGGATCATGCAATCCCAAACAAAACCAAGACCCAATCCTCCAAAGGCAGGCGTCCTGTCTGGTGGACCCCAGCCATAAACAAACTATACAATAGAAGGAGGAAGCTACTACATGATAGAGCAAAATCCCAAAAAGGGAAGGCATCTCTGATCAGTATTAGCAAAAAACTACAGGCACTCATAAAATCGTCTAAGGCCAGCTTCGAGAGAAAAATTGCACAGGACACTAAGGATAATCACAAGGCTTTCTTTAGTTATGTTAGAAACTTGGGTGGGAATTCCCACATATCCTCAGAATTAGTCCGAAATGACAAAAAATACACCAAACCCACAGACATTGCCAACATCCTAGCTGACAGATTCAGTGCAAACCTCCCCCCCCTTCCCCACCAAAAGGGCAAATATCTATCCCAGCAGAGTGCTGCCCCCCTAACATCTCAGATGCTCAGGTAAGAGCTGCCCTCTCCAAAGCAAAAAACACAGCATCAATGGGACCAAACGGTGTCCCGGGCTGCGTCCTACATGAACTCCAAGAAGAACTAAACCCAAACTTAAAACTACTGTTCAATCTCAGCCTTACTACAGGATATGTACCCAAAGAGTGGCGCACAGCAACAGTGGTCCCTCTCCACAAAGGTGGTGCCTCAACGGATCCTGGAAACTATCGCCCCATAAGCCTGCCTTGATTGCTCTGTAAAGCTATGGAAAGGATCATCATGTACCTCATAAATAAAGATATTGGGGACCTACAGACACTGGATCCTACCCAGTTCGGCTTTGTTATGGGCAGATCCTGCATCTTAAACCTGGTCGATTTCTTTGAAACAGTCACCAAGGCCATTGACGAGGGGTAGGTGGTCCACACAGCCTACCTGGACCTCACAAAAGCCTTCAATACAATACCCCACTCGGGCATTATAGATAAGCTCACCAGCTTAAACATAAACCCCTATGTCACTAGATGGGTTGCAAACTGGCTCAAGGACAGAACCCACATGGTTAGAATTGCTGGAGCCATGTCAGACTCCAAACCAGTTACAAGTGGCATCCCACAAGGCTCAGTCCTGGGACCTCTCTTGTTCGGTATATATTTCTCGGAGGTACAGGCCAACATGGAAGGACTGTGGCTGACCAAGTTCGCAGATGACTGCAAACTGGGTGCCATAATCGACTCTCCAGCCAACACAAGCATCCTACAAAAGGGTCTCATAGAAACAGACAACTGGTGCCAGAGCCATGGCCTCAAGCTAAACGCCAAAAAGTGTATAGTCATCCCCTTCGGCAAAAACAAAGTGCCCACAAATTACCACATAGATGGTAATCCATTAAGTACGGAAGAGGTAATTAGGAACCTGGGGACCCAAGTAGATAGCAATCTCTCATTCAACAACCCCGTGGCCAAAGTGGTTAGAAAATCATTTTATATAGCCCACTTAATCATGAAGGGATTCACATCTAGATCAGGGGAGGTCATCGTGCCTCTTTACTCATCCCTCATCAGGCCCATAATTGAATACAATGCCCCTTTTGGGATGTACCTTACCAGACACCTGCAGCAACTGGAAAGACCCCAAAAGTACCTCACCAAGAGGATCAAAGGGCTCATACAGATGCCATATGCTGCCCAGTTAAAGAAACTCCAGCTCTACTCAGTGGCATACCGCCTGCTCAGAAGTGATCTGTGCCTGACGTATAAAGCCATGTCCAACCCGGAATTAATGGACATGCTGCACCTCAGAAAATCCCAATCCCATCGAGCTATGTGCTCGAGAGACTTGAACCTCAGCACTGAAATAAATAGGACATGCTGGAGGGACAGATTCATAACCCAGAGGCTCCCTTCACTCTGGAATACAATCCCAGTCCAGGTTAGGCAGAGTCCCTCATTGACTCTCTTCAAGAGGAATCTTGATGAGTGGATGGGAGATCGTAGGTTTACCCCAGGTATCACTTCTGTGTCCCTGTTAGACAGAGACACAATATACTAACCTCGAAAAAGGGCATAGCAAAATTAATTTAAAATGGGTGGTGAAAGCCAAACACACTCTGGCTAGGCTTATAAATGCCCTAGGGTAGATAGCCTAGTATGAACCTATGAACCTATTAGAAAACCACATCAAGAATGTTATTAGTGACTAAATTTTGAATATGTGAGCATGTCTCTAACTGATATTAGTTTCATTTTTTTGTGGTCAAGTTCAGAGATGTCTGCTGAAGCTAAATTTTTGTTCTGGAACCTACATTTTTGCTTTCTACTCGTGTAGCATGTAAACCAGTATAAACTTGCACAGTTTTGCAGACATGTCATCATTTTCTACACCAAGTCATACAAATGAGGAAAGCTATACCAGATATTTGGGTAGCAGCAGCAGGAGAAGGAACAGCAACATTATGAAGATCTCGAGACAATTTGAGGATGCAAAGTGTAGTTTATAAGTATGTTTTAGGGTACATTGTCTGCACTACTAGGGACGCATACCCTTGTTCTAAAATTCCATACAAAACAATAGCAGTATGAACAGGTGCATTTGCACATCTGTCTTGTTTATAGATTATACTGGCAATAGTATGAATGTCACTGTTACTGCCGTCATATATCATGTGTAATGCATATGTTGTTCAGAGGTTATGCCAACACAACTTATTCTCCACTGCACTACTGTAGGGTTGTGCCACTAGCATTTACCAAGGTGTCTCCTAATTGTGGCACCAGGAATGACTGGCTTACACTATCTACACACACACACACATATATATATATATATATATATATATATATATATATATATATATATATATATATCTATATATACACATATGGTTTACCTTTACATGTGCGTAATGCACATGTGTGAAATCCATAAGTACGAAAGGACTTTTTCAAGTTCTCTGAAGGCCGAAATCAAAATACATTGAATGTGCAATGAGCAAATGCAGAGTAAAGTTCGCTCATTGCAGATTCAGCATTTTTGGTGCAAGGTGGACTATAGTGGAGCTCGGGAAGTGGACCCTTTCCCCACTGTAGTGCAATCTCGGAGTTAGAATAATAAAGTAAGGGGGTGTAGGGGGTGCAGGCCTCTACATGGGAGGATGCAGGTGGGGCTTGCCCTCCTGCATTACGCTATGTCTTTTGAATTGAAGTTCAAAAATCACTGGATCTGGTTTTCAATTTGCTGATTTTCGAACTTTGGTGCAGATGGAACTGACGATTTTCGTCATTCCAGTTCGCACAAAGGGCCATTCGGTAGGTTGATTTTCAACCTTTCAAAGATAAACCATATACATATATATATATATATATATATATATATATATATATATATATATATATATACATATAGATGGCTAGAGAGACAGTTAATGGCAAGAACAACTTCCTAATGTATTTCCATATCCATCCCTTCAGCAGTTGCATGACATACTCCAATAGCTGCCCTTGTGATTATATCATGCCATAGCTAGGTTACCCCTTTGTCTGAAACTGCTATCCTACTAGGCCCAGTAGCATATAGTCTATAGTTCTGTGCCATGTGTTCACAGGTATCTCCATGCACAGTAAATTAGGTGCCTGCTGGACAGAAGAGATACAGGAACAAGTAGGGTAAACAGTGGGTTAGGATTTAAATAACACTTGGGGATGTAAATCATTGTCACATAGTGACATTTCCACCCCCTGGGACAAGAACATTGTCCATCACACGCAGTATGCTTCACACTGAGACCCCAGTCTCCACCTTCTGTAATATGCCCTACTACCACTCAGTGTAAGTAGGAAAACATGGGTCTGTATTAGTTCACCAAAAGATATTTCTGGTGAACACCTCTTCATTGACAACTGACTGTTGAAAATCATTTCTGTGATTCACAGAATTTTCCTAGGGCAATGAAACAATTGCCCCACAGCACAACAGAACACACAATGCATTAAATCAAACCCACCAAAGTGGGAGGCTTCGCACCCACACCCTCCCAACTATGTATACCAATTCCAAAATCACATTAAAGTCAGGAAAGGGCAAAGTTGTGTAGTTGGCCAACTATTTCATTGCCCTGGAAAAATTCCACGAATCTTGGAAATGATTTTCGATGGCTAGGTGTCGATGAAGAGGTGTTCGCCGGAAATATCTTTCCGCGAACTAATATAGACCCATTAAACATGTGTCATTCATGCATATGAGGAGAACTATGATCGAATCCATGTGCCTTCTTGTCTACTAAATGTGAAAAGTCTGATAAACATATGGCTTAACCATGCCTCGATCAGCATAGCCTGATATTAACTCTACTTGCATCATGCTTTATCTATGGGTGCATGTGTTTGTGTCAAATGCTTTTTCTTTGATTAACAACAGTGAGATGGACTTAACGCTGAAAGACACTTTTAGCAATCCATATGTTGGTGCTCTTTCTCCACTCTACTGCAACTGTGGAGTTGGAATATATAAGCTGGGGGGTCTCCACTAACATGATGGTGCAGGCATGCCTCTCAGCAGTACAGATTTTCACAGAATGCCCATTTTTTTGCCTCATATTTTTGGTCTGTTCCTCACAAAAACTGTTTTTTGACAAATCAGTGTGAGGGATTAAAGTCATTAAATAATTATATGCATTTGAGTTTCAGATGTCATATCCTTCAGAATATGCATACTAATACAAATTCTGTTATTTTAGCAACTTTCTAAGAGCAATATTTAAAATAAGTACCTATTTTTGGGCTCACTTTTCAAGAACCTTTGTACCTATTTTTTAATATCTGCCAATTAACAGGTATATGCCCAGCCTGTCTCCTCACTTCCTTACCATGTTGCATGCAACATGTTACAAACATCCTGCAGGCTGTACCAGGGTCATACTAGAGTATCCTTCCAAGACATCCTGATGCAGCAGACTTGAACTTTGAGCAGGCTAATCGTATGCTTTATGATGTTGCACATTTCTGCATGTGTGATGTTATACCGGAATTTGACCATATCCTGAGGGTTCTGGATCACTGTCAAAAAATTAGAGGTTCAGTAGGTATCCACTGTTATTACAATTAAAGATACTATAAATATAGTTGCATATAGCAACATTAGCATCAGTACCTATATGTATACTTTTTTCCTTTATATGTACAACTATGCATATACATTATTTGCATATACAAGTTTAAAGATTTTGAAAGAGATGTTTACCAACTTGTGGTCAAACTTGACTAGGGAGGGGTGTAACAATGGGACAGTGCATACAAATGCTATATTTGTAAGGATCATGTCAAAAACATTTTGTTTTCATTTGAGCTCTTTGAGTGATCCAGAGAATTCTTGTTTATAAAATCAAGTAATTTTGGCCATAGCTTACATTTAAGGTATATGTGCCCCAGTTTATTAACAGGGAGTTATTGTCACAGGATAATAAAGCTTTTGGGCATTTGAAGTTCATCCAGTGTATTCAAGAAATAAGTCTGTATTTCAGGGGTCATGGGGGTCCTCTAAGATGCCCTGATCCCATAGATGGTGTTATTTAGGGTTGGTGATTCTTGCTGAGTTTGTTTTATGGGTCTCTGGGAATCTGCCTTGATGTAATGTAGTGTAACAAATACAGATATTCTGCCACAGTTACCACCAGGACTAAAGTCATAGTAGGTGAAAATCCTGGTACTGTGGAGGAGTACTTTCTGCACTTTTAAATCAGGTTTTGAATGTGCTCCAAATGCAGAAGGGCTTCAAGGTCAGGCAGTTTTGTTATTTAGGCGTCTAATGTTGACCAGCTCTATGCTGATATTGTGCGGAGCTTTATTTGTTATGTTTTTTAAGCTGAAGATCCATTCGCTGGCTTCTACTTAAAAAGGCACTAAAGGGCTGCAAGGCTTTAGCCAGTATGTAGAAGGTCTGGAATGACAGGTGTAAGCTGTCCTTTACAAAGCTAGTATAGAGCTGTGCAGCAGTTCATCCAATGCTGATATAAAAAGGATCCTCTTTGAATGAAACCAGGTATTCAGTCTTTGAATGAAACCAGGTATTCAGGCAGTTGTTGAAATCCATCAGTTCTCTTTTCCCTTAGTATAATTGTTGACAATGGTTAAGATTATGTTCAATACAAGAGTCCTTCCTGCATTTATGAGATTTGTATAGAGCTGAGATTCATGGAGAGCTCCAAAATGTGTTTACATATCCCTTAGGGTTTCTGTGTGCCTAGTCTTTTACACCAACATGGGTAACCACTCTGTCATAGTCTTATTTTTTCATCCTGAAGGCCTTGAGAACCCTTGAGATATCTGAGATATTGGCACCTAAAAATCAGCTCATCATCACCCTATTTTTATCCAGCCTTCTAAGAGCAGAGTCTTTGCATCTTACTATGGGGTTAACAATCACCAGTAGTTTATTATCAGTAGTGGCTTTAAGCATACTTGGTTTGTGATTAGTTCTTTATAGTGGCTCTCAATAATATATATATGCAGTGTGTTTTTCAGCTTCCACTGAGACTTAGCTTTGCTAGACGTTGAAGTCTTAGGTATGTTCTTTTTTTGCAATCTTAGCATATGATAATTTTCCATGTATTTGTGGAGATGTTTGGTGCTCACTGTTTTTCTGTTTTTTTTTTTTTTTTTTTTGTGTGATGCCTTTATCTTAGTTAAAATGTGCATCCGTCATAGTTTGTGATGCATACCTCTCAACTGTATAGATTTTCACAGTATGTCCAGATTTTTGCCTCCTATTTTTGGTCTGTTTTCATAAAATTGTGGTTTTCTAGCAAATTACTGGCAAATAATTAAAGATTTAAGTTAGAAAATAATGACAGGCATTTGACTTTCAGACATCATACCCTTCAGAAAATTTATGCTAATGCAAAACCTGTTATTCTAGCAGCTTTCTAAATTTGTAAGACTAATATTTAAAATAAGTCCCTATTTTTGGGCCTTTGTCCCACTTTTTTGTATGGCTTTGTCCAGATTTCTTACTCTAAGAGGTTGAGAGGTGTGTTATGATGGGATACGTAATAGTTCATCATCCATGAGCATTGGGCTGTTGATAGACCACCTAAGTATGCCAAATGCTATGAAGCAGAAAACAGGGAAGACAAGCTAACTGGCCTTCCATATAGCCTAAGAGTGTGGAAGAGTAGTGAGTATAAGACTTATTTAAATGACATTTGGTTTACTATTAAATGTTTCTTTTAATTAATAAGTTTTTATGAGTACAGGATATTATATAACAGCAAGAAGTTCTCCTGTTCAATTCTCAGCTGGAGCGCTTTCTGTGTGGAGTCTGCATGTCCTCCTCGTGGTCAAGTAGTGTTCGAAAGACATGCGTGAATGGGCGTATCTTCATTGAAGGTTGGGTGTCGGGCTGGCAGCTCAGCACCGTAAAAATCTACTGCTAATCATTAGCGGACCAGAGTTCTGCTGTGGTGACCCCTAACCAGGAAAAGCCGAAAGAAGAACAAGTGAGTACAAAAATGTTTGCAGTATAATAATTATAGAGGTGCTCTACTAAGGCAGAAACAGTTTACAGTTACTTAACCTGCTCTTAAACCAGGAGGTAGTGCCTTCAGCACAGCATGCAAATGGGTATGGCTGTGACTAGGCTTGCTAGGAGTACAACTTCAATTGAAGCACCTTTGTCTATCAAGACCAGGGTTGTGCAGGACTGCAGAAAGTGCAGCCCAGCCTCGTATACCAAGGAAATTAAACAAACCAGTGAAAATAGTTTTTGACTCCGGCCAGTAATATTTTCTGCCTAGAAACACCAGCAACTTATCCTCTCTCACACAATAATCACCACAATCTCTCAGACAGCTCTTACAAGTGGATAAAACATTGCTGCAAGAGTGCTAAATTATAAATAGAGGAAACAGAGGGAAAACAGCAGATACAGCATAGGGAAACAGCACAGTAATCAATGAATTCAGCCAGGTGACTGTACAATCACAACACTTCAATTTCCAGTAAAACAAGTCAAACAAAATGAGCAAAACTTGTCCTCACTAAAAATAGGAGATATCAACAGGTTAAAATAAGTTCTGAAGAAATAAAGCATTTTTCATTTTTTTTCTTTCTTTTTTTTAATATAAAATGAGGTCAAATCCCCAATCTAAGCTTTACCAGTGCTTGTGTACTAATATCTGCCCTCTGATGTCCTTTAACAAAGATACCAAATAACCTCTGTCAACATAATATGGCTGTGCTAGGAATTTAAACAATCAAAAAACATCTTCTGGCTCCAGCAGTTATGCTAGTTTCCTTGAAAAAGTAGCACCTTATCCTTTTCTACAGAAAAATCACGATTATCCTTAAGACTGGCCATATACTCGATAAAACTTTGCAGTAATGCCATGTTTAAATAGTAGAAATGCAGGGTAAATAGCAGATGTAGCAAAGGAAACAACATAATATTTAATTAATTCAGTCAGGAAACTAAATTTATTTATTTTATTTTATTTTATTTTAGTTTACATTTGTTGACCGGGCTGGTCTAACTGGATGTATGTCCATTTTTAGTAGAGGCCTGGGAAGATACGCTCTAAGACATACAGATAACATAAAAATTTCAAATGGGGTAATTGGCTAGCTTTAAAATGACCCACAAAGGGTTAGCTAATAGTTCTTAATAATAAAAGAAAAAAAAAAACAAAGAAATTACAGTAATATATACACTGACAAATTAGGTTAATAAGTAATCATTTGAGGAGGACAGATATCAATACAATGTAAACTGCAGGTTCAAAGTAACTTGTAGGTACATTCCTTAATGCAAAAAGGAGGCATACAGGCAATACTAAACAATACAATATTTCAGTTTCCAGAAAAGAAAACAAAAATAAAATGAGCAAAACATGTTTAAATTCTACTAAAATGGCATGGATGGTTAAAATACAGAGAAAACAGTGACTATACAAACACAACACTTCAAATTCCATCAAGAAAAAGCAAAATAAAATTAGTAAAACATGTTTAAATTCTACTAAAATGGCATGGATGGTTAAAATACAGAGAAAACAGTGACTATACAAACACAACACTTCAAATTCCAACAAGAAAAAGCAAAATAAAATTAGTAAAACATGTTTAAATGCCACTAAAATGGCAGAAATTGACAGGCAAAGTGCAGAAGAAATGAAATACTTTCCTTACTTCTGGATTTAAAATGAAGCCAAATGCCTTTCTTAACTTTTCTAACATATGTGTACAGATTTCAGCCCTTTAAAGTCTTGCAGCAAAGGATTCTTCCACCTCCATTAAGTTTTCTTCCATGGTTTCTCATTCCCTTGTTCTTTTCAGTGTGGCAACATTCTTTTTGATGGATTTATTTTCCTGGGAGTGATGAGCGCTGATCAAACTGAGCTACATACTGTGTTCCTTACTTCATTTTGTAATGCCCTGCCTTGTGCCTTGAGAGCACTCAGTCAGGCCCCCTACATTTTGTTAAGTTAAAAGCTGATGAAGGTTCAAGTGAACAAAAGAAACCAGTCAGACCTTCCGGTTTATAAAACTTTCCTTACGTTTTTTTTTTTAACTACTGACAAGAAAAATGCTATTCCCATTGTTTCTTCTTCATTAATCCTAATCGTATTTGTCATGGGATATGGATGCCACGGAATTCACCTCGAGAGCAAAGTTCAACAGGTAAATCTTGGCATCCATGTCAAGAATACATAATATTCGGTTAGTATTGCTTAACCTTGCATAATTCTTTGTAGTGAGTGCTTTCAGAAATGTGGTATAACACTACTATCCCTTATGCCTACACTCACCTTCCATGCCACTCAACTATCCAGATTTTCACAGAATGTCCAGATTTTTGCATCATATGTTGGGTGTTTCCCTCATAATGTTTGTGGTTTTCAAATTACTGAGGACTGAAGATGCTAAATAATGGCACACATTTAGGTTTCAGACTTTGTATCTTTTTGAAAATAAGGCAAACCCACATCCTGTTATTGCAGTGAATTTCTAAGTTTAGAATATGAAGTCAGGGTCATGTTATCGATGGGACGCAAGCAGAAACAAATCTTTTATTCTGCTCCTGTCATTTGTACTCAACTTAGTACGGAGTGCTTAACATTTGTTAAGGTCAGGTCTCATGCCACTTTAGCGCTTAACTGATTTGTCTTTTCTCAAATATCAAAGTGTAATCAGCACGCTCCATGCACTACGTGACAATATTTACATATTTTAATATTGTAGAAGCATCTTGTGGTCAACAGTTCAAATTTGTAAAATAAATATTGTTAAAAAGACAGGTTAAAAATGTTCTGGCTCCTCAACTTTGAGCAAGTGATATTATTTGTGAAATGCTGTATATTTATGACACCTATAAAGAAGACTGTGGGAAAGTGAAAGGTTAGTATGAGGAAGTGCAATATGGAAGCTGTGACATCATAAAGCTAATGCAGACCATTGTTTAGCAGAAGGTAGGGTGTGATATACACCAGCAAACAACAAGTTAATTATGCAGTTCATGAAAGAAAATTCATATTGTTTATAGAGAATGTGGACCTTTATATCAAGCAGGCACCACTACAGATCCAATGTTTTGGCTGTAGATGTATTATCTTTTAAATGTGTTTTTCAGTTTGTATAAGCTGGGGAGGAGTATACAATGTCAAAAGAATATATGCACAGTTTGCTCATTCCCAAGGTACCAAGTTCAGCCAAGTTTTCTTTTACATCTCTAGGTAATTCTAGTGAGACAAGTTTATTTACATAGTAAAGAATCCCTTTTTTCTGGCAGTTAATGCAGAGGATTAAGGCTATAAGCTATTAATGCACTCCTTTCTATAACCAAGGCTAAGTGGTTTGATGCCTTTCACCTCCATTGCCTACTGTGTGACTCAAAGCAAGTCAGTTGACTAGCCTGTGGTCCTGAATTCTGCCTGAAAAGGTATATATCTCCAGCGGGACTACTTCATTGATAAATGCATAAAAGAAAGGCTACATGAACTCTTTATGAGGCTTAAGGCCCAAAATGACCCTGTGCAGCATATACTGTGCATGCAGTAATGTATACACTTCTGAGTGCCTTATTGCACTTTTGACATAGGGAATCTGTAATTTTACTGTATGCTAAAGCAAGTGAGGTGGTATTGTTATATGTGATATTGTAATCTGAAGTAAAATTGTGCCACAAACAATAGCGCAGTGCACTTTAAAGACAGCAAGATATTTTCTGTCTAGACTTCAAGACTGACTACTGCTGTCTTCTTTATTTTAGGCACATATTTGAATGTCTGAGCATTTTATTAGATAAACATCAAAATGACAGAATTTGCTAAAAGTTAGAAGCACTCATTCATGCAATTAAATTAACTCATGCACATCTGACATCTTATCACTTCAAAGAATTAGACAGTCAGGCGTGAATATGTATATTTTTGTGCATACTCAAACAAGCTGTGAATTTTTCAAATTCTGCATTACTGAGATGGGTAACATGGTTATCTACAAATTACACTGGCTTACAAACTCTATGTTACACTGAAAACCTGCATACGATATTGAGGCCCTGCTTGTTTACCAATTTAACAAATTAGTGTGGAACCTTTACAGTTATAATCTGGGAATGTAATTACAACATCAACTGCATAAACATGTAACTGTGAATGATTCATGGAATATATATAACATAAAACAAAATATGCAAATGTGAAATACTCTGTGAAATAGTCGGAAGATACTTACCATGTATTACACTGTCTTTTAATTTTTTTCCCTGTAGCATATATATTTCCAGCATAAAGACAAGGGCATTCTTCAAAAGGCACACAGACATCTCCAAATCTAGCCATAGGCTCTGGGCAATAACAACCTGGTTTGCAGGCCTTCACCAATTAAAAAAAAAATAATTTGTTACAGACAGTTATGGTTTCATGTGAAATATATAATTAAAACTTAGAGATCATTATGAAATACATAAAACTAACAGACTGACAATAAATACATTATTTTAAACTAGTGCAAAATATGTCAATCAATTTTTCTGGCAATTAGACAGAGAATGCATTTTAAATAGCTACAGTAGTTCATACTAAACTGAAACAATATTGGTGAATGTACTCCCACCATATGTACAAGTACATTTTGTAGAACATTCTAGACTATTTCGCAAACCGGTGGCTCTGTTTGACATTTGAATTTCATTAACAATACTATGCAAGTTACATAGCTCAACAATACTCAATATTTTGTATGAAAATATACTACTCTCAAAAAGTAATGATTCTGTACCTCAGAAAGATGTTGATGATATCTAAATAATCTAACACTTTGTCAAAAAGCAATTATTAGAAAGTGGATTTGAAATACTGAATGCTGTAAACGTGATAAAAAAACGGAGGTGGGATCTTTAGAAAACAGAAAGAGCAAATTACATAAAAACATAAATGGAATTTGAGGAACCATGGCATTTAAGGGAAGGAAGGAAGAAATTGAGCAACGTATATAGGTTCATAGGTTGGTACTAGGCTATCGGCCCTAGGGCCTATACAAGCCTAACCATAACAATTCCCTGGCTATTTTTCCCCACAATATTTACTTCCCTGGACCCCTGTCTAGCAGGGCAACTGATGTGATCTCCGGGGTGAATTTCATATCTCCCATCCAATCGTCAAGGTTCCTTTTGAAGAGGGCCAAACAGCTGCTTTGCTTGACATGTATGGGCAGTTTATTCCAGAGTCTGGGGAGTCTCTGGGTCAAGAACCTATCCCTCCAGCATATTTTGTTCATTGTAATGACAAGGTTTAGATCCCTGGAGCATATGGCTCTGAAGGATTGGGATTTCTTTAAGTGTAGCATGTCCAACAGCTCTGGGTTTGACATGGCCTTGTATGTTAAGCAAAGATGGCCTCTGAGTAGACGATATGTGACAGAGTATGGCTGGAGATTTTTTAGATGGTCAGCATAGGGCATCTGCTTTAGGCCTGTGATTCTTTTAGTGAGGTATTTCCAGTTGTTCCAGATGTCTTGAGAGGTACATACCAAACGCAGCATTGTATTTTATAATGGCTCTAATGAAGGATGAGTGCAGTGGAACAATGACCTCCTTTTTTCTGGATGAAAAGCCCTTAGTGATGAGGTGTGCCACATAGAAGGATTTCCTGACTGTTGTGGCAATGTGGTCATCGAAGGTGAAACCACTGTCTACCTGTGTCCCTAAGTCTCTTATCACACTTTTGGTGTTTAGTGTACTGCCAACTATGTGGTAATTCACGGGTACATGTTTTTTTCCCAAAAGGGATAACTATACATTTCTTGGCATTGAACTTAAGCCCATGGCTCAGGCAAAGCATCTGTTTCTGTAAGGCCCTTTTGTAGAATATCCACATCATTTGGGGATTCAATAATGGCTCCCAGTTTGCAGTCATCTGTAAACTTTGTTAGCCAGAGTCCATTAGTGTTGGCCTGTACTTCAGAGAAGTAGATGCCAAACAAGAGCAGTCCCAGGACTGAACCCTGAGGTACTCCACTTGCCACTTGTCTGGAGCTGGATTTGGAGTTGGCCATTTTTACAGTGTGGGTTTTTCAGTGAGCCAGTTGGCAACCCATCGAGTGACATAGGGATTAATGTCCAGCTTCGTAAGTTAATCTATTATTCTAGACTGGGGGATGGTGTCAAACACCTTGGCGAGGTCCAGATAGGCTGTGTGGATGGCCTTACCCTCTCCACAGCTCTGGAAAATGACTCAAAGAAGTTAATCAGGTTCAGGAGACAAGATTGGCCCTTCATGAACACAAACTGGGAGGGTTCCAGTGTTTGAAGGCTGCCAGTGTCTTTGTTTAAAAGTTCCATGATAAAGCGTTCTATGTCCTTGCAGATCAGGCTTGTCAGACTGATGGGGTGGTAGTTCCCGGGATCCATGGTGGATCCCACCTTGTGGAGTGGGATAACTGTAGCTGTGCGCCACTCAGTGGGCACAAAGCCTGAGGTGAGGCTATGATTAAACATGACACTTAGGTGAGGTGCCAGTTCATTTTGTAGTTCATGTAGTACACAGTCCGGAATGTCATCTGGTCCCATGGATGCTGTATTCTTAGCTTTGGAGAGTGCATTTTTTACCTATGTGGTCATTATTACTGGAATTTGGCAATCTTTCAGTATTGAGATGGACCCTTTAGGGAGTGAGAAGGGGGGGGTGAAGTTGGCACTGAATCGATCTGCCAGGATATTGGCAATATCTTTGGGATCTGTATGTTTAATGCCATTCTGTTGTAGCTCAGAGCAGATCTGAGCATTGCCATTTAGATTCTTGACATAGCTATAGAATGCCTTGTGGTTGTCTTTGGAATCTTTGGAAATTCTATTTTTGTAACTAGCTTTGGAGGATTTTATGAGGGATCTCAGCTTCTTACTGAGGCTGGTAAGGGAGTTTTTTGCATACTGGGATTTTTCTCTTTTCTGCAACAGTTTCTTCCTTTTGTTGTAAAGTTTGTTTATGGCAGGGGACCACTAGATTGCCTTCCTTCTTTTGGATAAGAACATCTTGGTTCTATTTGGGATGGCATGATTCATGCATGAGTGGATGTGCTTGTACAGTGCCTTAGTGTAGGATTCAGCAGTCAAACTTTCAGTTCCCGTCTGCATGGGTGTCATGAAGTTTGTCACTTCTGACTTGAGTAACATGAAGTTGGCTTTGGAGAAGTTTTTTACAGAGGTTACTTTACTGGGGGTGGGGGAGGGATGTGGATGTCAAGGGTGATTAGCTAATAGTCAGACCTGACCAATGAGGGGGTGACCATAGGTGTGGAGCATCAATTTCTCATGTTGGTAATGACCAGGTCTAGGATATTGGAGACCCTGGTGGGACTATGGATTAGTTGATCCAGGGCATTGGAATTTATGAATTCCAAGAATCATTGGGCAAAGTTGTTGGTACATGAGTAGTTTTCCTAGTTAATGGCAGGGTAGTTGAAATCACCTAGTATTAGGGTCCTCCAGGACTTAATACTGTGATTCCGCTAAAACCTATACTTAAGGCCAGAAGGGACATCATTGGCCACAAATAATAGTCCAAAAGAAAAAAAGAAAAAAAGATGAACATAATCAAGTTCTGTTCGTAAAAATGATGTCCTTGTACTTGATAGAGATGGTACTACTCAAGGGCAAATTTCTTAGGGAAGATCTGCATGTGTCTTTGCGATTTTGCAGTTCATATGATAGATTCATTTTAAGTGGAAGCAGAAAAGATTTATGGACTAAAATGTTGACATGCCTCGCTTTTTATTCTACTTGCTTAAAGCGAGTTGACTGGCAAGATAAGGAGGCCTGTCCCTTTATAAAGGATATGATTTGTCCATTGATTCTACAATCAGAATATATGCGATTGGCGGCACGAGTGTTTGTACCCATCCAACTAACGTGTGATTGGCCTGCAACTGATGTATATCACAAATCGGAAAACTGCCTTATCTTAATGCAGGATTACATTTGCATCAAATTCAAAGTGATACGATGGGCAGAAAGACAATGTTTGTCCTTTTACAAAGGAGATGAATGGTTCTTGTTTGTGTCCTTCGATTTGGTGGGAATCAAGACAGAATTTGTTATGCAAAAGATGAGAGCATTTATGACTGGTTGGAGGCAAAATGTCCCTTGCGGTTTATACGTGAGATACACATTGTATGGAAGCAAGGAACATATTATTAATGAAAAGGTTGACATTCCTTGCTACATATATTTTAGCCAGTTCAAAATGAGTTGTGAGATCCACTTTATGTGAAGGAAGGAATGTATAGTAAATGAAAAGGCTTATATGCCTCGCTAGGTATCTCACTTGTATAAAGCGAACTGATTGGCAGGTTAAGGAGGTTTGTTGCTTTACAAAGGACTGAATTGATCCATTAATATTTAAATCAGAAGGCATGGAACTGGTGGAATGAATGACTACGCTATCTCACGAAAGTGTGGTTGGCTAGTAACAGCTGCATATTATGCACTGAAAGACTGCCTTGTCTCATTACAGGATTGCATTTGCATTAATCTGAAGTGATATGATAGGTGAAAAGAGACAGCTTGTTCTTTTATCAGGAGATGACTGGTTTCTTTTTGCGTTTTTTTGATTCGGTGGAAATCACGACTGAATTTACCATGCAAAAGTTGAAAACACCCATGATTGGTCAGATGCAAATTGTCCATTGAAAATCTGAAATTTATTGGATGCATATCTTTTAAAAGTAAAAATAACAGTCCTAGTTTTACGTTCTGAAGAAGGCATACTGCCAAAAGTGCTTATCGGACTTCGAAGGACTGCATTTTATTATTTTGCTTGTTTTCTATCTTGAATAAATATCATTTTACTTTATTTATACTTTCCTGGAATTTTTGCTGTGGCGGATTACCAAAGGTTTTACTTTTCCAGTATTAGGGTGTTTGGTTGTATCTTAATATTTTCCAGTATGTTTAGAAAGGTGTAGTGAGACTCCTGGGGCATGGTGGGGGATCTGTAGCAAGCTACAATTTGGATTGCAGTTTTACCTAGTGTTAGTTGCACCTGGAGAATTTCAGACGTCTTGTGTTGAGCAACTAGCCTGGTGGTGTGAATATTCTTGGTGAATATGGACACTCCTCCACCTTTAGTGTTTTGGTCCTGGTGTGGTGGCCGAAAAGTGTGGTAAGAGTTGTAGCCTGGTATTGCAGGGGTGCTCTCTGGAGCCTTTAACCAGGTCTCAGTTACTGCACAGATATTGATGTTCTCCATTTTTAGGAGTGTCTCAAGAGAGTGCATTTTGAGGTTTAGACTTCTAGCATTATAATGTTGGAGTGAATAAAAAATTTTAAAGAGAAAGTATATATATATATATATATATATATATATATATATATATATATATATATGTGTATGTGTGTGTGTGTGAGTACTATATGAAAATAACAACAGAAATGCTGTCATGGTTTGTTTCATTTTCTATTACTAAGAGTACCTATGTCACTTTTTAAATGCCTTGTTTAATAAGGATGTTTAAAAAAGTACAAATGTTTAGTCAGCACACTTGGACAAAATGAGATCCTGGAAAAACAGGTAACTGTGTAAGGTGAAGCTCAAGTATCTGAGGGATTAAAGAACAAGTTGTAGTTATCTGTCTTGTCTTAGGGTGAAAGACAGAGTTTCTGCAAAATCTAACAACTTGTTGATAAAGAATGTATGTACCATTCCTCTCAAATGTCCAGAATTTCATAGAAGCCCAGATTTATGTATGAGATTTTTGAAGCTACTAAATAATAACAGACATTTGAATTTCAGACTTCATATCCTTCAGAAAAATGCATGCTGATGCAAAACCTGTTATTCTAGCAACCTTTTAAGTTTATAAAAGGAATTCTTAAACTATATCCCTGATTTTAGACATTTTCCCTTCATCCTTTTTTGCTTTGCCCAAAATTATTGTGCTAAAAAGTTGAGACATATGATATTCCCACTTTTTTGATGTAATGGGATATTTCTATATGTGAAAAACAAAAAGTGTTAAAAGGAAAACAGGCCGCCATGTGCAGAACATCTTCATTTCCCATTTTTTAAATACCCCAGTAATGTATTAAACAGACTGTATGCACATAGCTGAACAGAAACAAATGTATGAGTTTAACACACATCACTGATTCAATAAAAAATACTAACTAGCAAACTTACAAATACAAAGCTCTACAGAATGCAATAACTTTTGAAAATAAATTCATAGCTGACAGAAAAAAAAGTTTAGTTTTTTTTTTTTTTTTTTTAATATCACATCAAAAGAAGCCACTGCAATAAAATTGATATCATTTTCAAAGTCCTTTCTTTCAAATACTTATTGATGCCTAAGTTCACTTCAAAATAATTTTTGGTGATGGACTGCGTACCTACATCTACCATTCAGGACTAAAGTCAGGACTAGTCAGGAAAAAAGCCAAACATTCATTATATCTGTGATCTCATCTACTATTTATTTATTTGTTTGTTTATTTATTGATATTTGTTGAACATGGTAGATCTCTATAGGCTCTTTTCAGACTCAGCTGGGAGAACTGTCTGGTTAAGAGATTTGCTCAGAGTCACTGTTAGGCAATGCCCAGCTGCGGGAGTCAAATCCTGGACTATTGAACTACAGGAAACAGCTCATTAACAGCCTCTTAATCCTCTATGCCAGCTGCCATATGTTATTTCATGTCAGCCTTATATTTGGGAGACATTATAGCTAGTAGGACAAGCACAGATCACTGTTTCACTGCACTAGCCATAATGTACATGTTTCATTAAGTAAGGTGTGGTAAAATAGACATGCTAATAGTAAAAAATAATTTCAAAACATTTCAACATTATGATTACTGTTTCTTTTAAAAGCATTTGAAAAACAAAAGAGTGGCCGTGTGTTATATATAGGGCAGTCAATGTATGTCTCATACATAACACAGGCTATGAAGATATTTGGCAGCACTAGACTTAATCTACCTTGGAATATGGCAATATCATCCTCATGAAATGATTACTGATCCTTGCATCTTCACATGGGGTATTGCCCACATTGCAACTGAATATTACATCCAGTGAATTTAAACCAGGCACCTCAAAGGTGCATTAGTCCCATCATTTGGTTGCTGTTCTACAATTCCACTCACCTCTCCTATCCTGACAATTAGCTTAGTCAAAATGGATAGACTCACATTCTTTCTGATTCATTTGGCAACTGGCCACACAAAGGAGAGCAGGGTTATGCCAGACACTGAAAAAAGAACACCGGATTTAAATGACCAGTTCACCATCTCCTGTATCCATGCATGATATTGGCCACCTAACCAACAGATAATTGCCAGCCTTTCAATTTTCTGCTAGTTGGGTGTTGGTGGTTTGTTACTGTACTTAGGCTTCAAGAAAAATCTTTAATTCATATTACATGTATATCATCTGATAAAAAAATAATGTAAAATTACAAAATCTAATAATTTTGTTACAGAAATGCACTGTGAATGTTTATCTCATTCTATGCCTCCTGAAATACTTTCTTAGACTTTGTATATACAGAGTCTAAACAGAGGTAGAGTCACTTTATTAAAAAAAAAAAACCCTGTTTTTTTGCCGTCTTCTTCTTTTCTCATTTGCACGAACCATAATTAGGGAATGGTTGAAGGGGACAGCTTCATCGGATGCAAGCTGTTATGGGGTGGGCTCTACAGGTTCTGATGATGCAAATGTTCAGTACCAATAGTGATCTATGAAACTGCGAGAATGTTATGGCTTCATAAGTGAATGCCAATAGTGACATCTGGGGTCAGGGTTGAGTTGCTGAAGTGTTCAAATTGTAGTGATAATTGTGGTACACTATGCAGTTACAGGAGTGAAGCAAAGTTTTTTTTTCATGGTGTTCAAATCCTTAGAACTTGAGAATACTTTTTTTCTTTTTTTCTCTACCAATTTGGAACATTGTATATATTGCACTAGATGACCAAGCTATGTTTTAATCATTATGGTGTACAGTTCTTATGTATGCCAAAATTCATGTTAAATTCAGCCTTATTTTTCAGAGTATCTGTTGGACAGCTTCAAAGTTTAGGATCAAACCTTAAATGATTTCTCTCACCAAGTATCTCTGCATGCCTTCATCACCCTTGTCTTGTTTTCAGAAATACATGTTTTCAGGGACTGCAAGAACAACAACAGTTTTGAGAGAATGTAGATTTGAAAAAATATTCATTGCAAATGATCCTGCACCTTGAAGATAAAAAGACACATCAACCTCCAGCATGAGGTTAGGGCCATATAAATTAAGGCATCTCTTGATGTCTGCATGGATTATGGCCCTCCCTGTAATATCCACTTGCCCTGTAAAGGGAAAAAATGGGTCTGATCAATGGTGGTGGTGGTGGTGGTGGGGGGGGGTCAGATCATGACCTTCATGGGCATCAGGGAAAGAAGCATATAAAAGGTCTATAAACTGAGGTCAGAGGAACTGTTGCTATCAATACAAACATAATATGACTACCAGCTTTTTCATAAAATATCATAAACTCCTTCTCCTGCTGAATAGTATGGTGTTAGGGAATATCATATTTTAACAAAACGTAAAAAACTTCTCTGTGTGGAATAAGATCAATTCATATATAGCTAGATAATTACTGTATATTAATAAAATCAGATAATGGTACTAGAAGTAGCAAACATAAACGTATCCTAAGTCAAAAAATAATAAAAAGGTGTAATTTGAAATATCATGCGGAGTTACTAAGTATTCCAAAGTAATCCAAGCAGGGTTAACAGTCTTTTGCAGTCAAAAATCCTTTATTTAGCACACAGACATGCAATCCAATAAAACAAAAATAACAGAATAATAGTTTCATCACAAACTTTCTATTTTATATATATACTTTTTATCAGGTACAAGAGTGGTTTATCGTGCTGTGAAACACAGTGTATTGGTATATATGTTACCTGCCCACTACTGGAAGTGAATACTCTGTATAGAATTTGCTGACATTTGTTCTGCACATACTGTGAAAAGGCCTAAGTTCTTCATTCATTCATGCCAGTCCTGCTCTCTCTCATTATTAGTACTTGCCAATTATGCCCCCTGACAGCTTCTACCTTGGGAAGCAGCCCCACTCACCCTACTCTAGTTTGTCTGTGTGATCTCCTGAGAAGACTAATTTCATCTGCCTCTTCAAGGCTTCATCCAGATCTATTGCCATACCATTTTATCAGCCTGTTTCCTTTCACTGAAGATGCAGTGTGATCTGTAATAACAAATAATATCAGTTCTGCAGCACATTTCAATTACCCACTTGCAGTTGTACATTTTGGATGGTTCTGTGGTCCACTAGTTAGCAATGTACTCTCACAGATCTTGGTTCTCTTGTTCTTTTCTTAGCTGGAGTACCTTCAATATGGAATCTGTATGTTCTCTCCATATCCATTTGAATTTTTGGTAGGTGGTCTGGTTTCCTTCTATATCACAAATCGTGCCATACGTGAACCTATGGGGTCTATATTATAACATCAAAGTCTTAAAACTTTGAATGTTATAATATCAAATCCATTCGATCGAAAGACCCCAAAACCGAACACTCAGAATAGCGATTTTTTTCCCAGGGAAAAAAATTGCTGTTCTGGCAAACATACACACAACACAAGTACACTAAAATAAATAATCTACACACATACACTTCACAAAACCCTGCACTAAACCATACATACACTACTAACTATCCACTTACCTTAACACAACCCTAACCCTAAGGTCTGTAACTACCGCACACTTACCTTACCCACTCCCTAACCCTAAGGTCCCTAGCTATCGCACACTCACCTTACCTGCTCCCTAACCCTAAAGTCCCTATCACACACTCACCTTACCCTCTCCCTAACTCTAAAGTCCCTATCGCACACTCACCTTCATTTGCACACTTATCTTAACCCTGTCCATAACCTTCGCTCCTCAGTCAAGGAAATAGCGAAGCTGCCAAAATGGCCCACCGAACACTTTCCCTAGGAAAGTATTCGATATTCTGCAGCTTCACTATTTTCATCATTTGATGCATAGAGTTCGATATTATAACATTTGAAGTTTTAAGACTTTGATGTTATAATATAGACCCAAACCTAAGTGAACTTGTAATCATCCAGATTGCCCGTAGATTTTAAAAAAATTGTCTATTGATGGCAGAACCATATGAGAGTGAGTGTGTGCACTCTGCAGTGAATACGCTTCCATCCCTTTCAGGATTACTTTCTCTGCTTTGCCCACTGAGCACCAGGATAGGCTCTGAGTGGCGTATGCCACTGAACTGGATTAAGCAGGTAATCACAAAATGAAGGAATCAATGAATGACTGAGTGAATTAATGCATGAATTTGCATGTTTACATTGACATTTCTGTTATATAGATTCTATATTTTACAAAGGTGTGTGGGTTTCCCTTTGCAAAATAAAAGTGGAGATCAGAGAATAACAGATAAGACTGATGCCTTACATAATATCTCAGACAGCAAATTTGTAGATATTGTGTAGTGTAAAGAACAGTACCCTGGATGCTAGCTGTTCAGATGAGTGACTGGCAATGCTGAGTGGGTAGAAGTAGAATGCTAACACTAGCAAGGTATTACCAAGATTCATTCCATATCAGTAGTTCAACATCAGTGCCAGTACTGACTCATTTAAACAGTGTTTTTGCAGTTTTGCCAAAGTACAGACAGTACAACAGTAGAGAAAGAGTCAAACTTTGGAAAAACTGTTTTTTTCCTTTGTCCCTCTCTTTAGTCTTTGAGGGGGTGCCAGTCTGGGGGATCCTTCCAGGTACCAGTTTATCTGTCTACTGCCTAACACTGAGTACTTTACAGGGATTTGATAGGTGACCACTAACAAAGCACATATCTTGATGTTATTTGTCTACATTGTTAGAAGAAACTGCTGGGAATGATGATGCCAACTAATAGTGGAAGCAGGAATTTGAATACATAGCAACAATGCAGTAATCTGCACCGCAGGTAGTTAGTCAATATTAAAATGCAAATCTATGAATATTCCATACTCCTTCCAACCAAGTCACAAAAAGGTGAAATACTATTTTTATTATCAGCGTTTTCTTTATTTTCTTTATTGAATAAGGTTTGGCAGTAAAGAAGAAAAGTATTCATTTCAACTCATATGGATAATGGTAGGGATGTTTGTAGAGCAGAATGCTCCATGTGGATCAGCAGACTCAAGGATTACAAATAATCAATAGAAGTAATCAACAAAAGGGACCTTACTGTGATACTGAAAATGCATACAATCATACACCATGTCTGCCTAGCCAATTCCTGATGACATCTTTTCCTGCCACTAAGACTACTGCTCCAACTTCAAAATATGAGGACTAGAAGTAATTAGTATCACTAAAAACAATTAATAATACATTAAAAGGGGAACCGGAACTCACAAATAATAACAACAACAATGATAATAATAATAATAACAATAATAACAACAACAACAATAATAATAATAATAATAATAATAACAATAACAACAACAACAATAATAATAATAATAATAATAACAACAATTCTAAATGCCTCCTATTTACCATTTTTGACTTTGCTGGCCCCTTAATCATATGTACATATCAATAATATTTCTATTACTGTTTTGAAAGCAACTCCTGCACATGGAAAACATTAGTTATACTACTTTGCATAAATGAAAGTCAGATGAGGTGGAGATAATTAACTATAACAAGTAAAAACTCTCCACAATCAGAGACATATAACACAGACTTTAATGGTAAGTGCTTTCATTCACAATTACCAAGTCTAACCTTTTTCAGAGAAAAGTCTGTAAAGAATGAACAAGTTGTTATTAGTATTCATTTACTGCATTTCAGCATCCGGCTTATAAGGGAAGAAAGGGGGTGCTTGGTCAGTGTGGCTTGTGTCTTTAATATCTGCCTGATAGGGCAGTGATTAGGATTGTGGGATCTTCAGGTAATAAATTACAAAACTAGCCACATATTAGTTCTAGAAAATTACATAATTTAACTAAGAATGGATTTTATTTATTTATTTTGCACAACCCCATACTGACCATGGAGTCCTTAATCTTGGTCACAATATACATCCATTCATTCCTTTAATCAATCCTTTAATCCATGTATTCCCCTTGATACAAAAAAATACTACCTCTCTTCACAAAGGAGGAGAATATGGCAATGAGTTTTTTTTAATAATGCATCTAGATTTCTTTTAAGAGAAAACTAACTCTATTTCCAAGTCTCAATGTACCATATTACATATTGTAAATTCCACATCCATGGTGCACATTTACTACTTCTCTAGTGACTAGTTTCTTAATCAAATGCAATCTGTTAGTCCAGTCATTTATAATTCATTTAAATACAGATTGATTTTATCCATACTAATGATTACAGCCTTTTTAGCCATAACATGAATTGTCTTTTATTTATTTAGCTTTTCATATAGTATCCAGAATAAAATATACTGACAAATCAGTTTACATGAAAACAAAAGAGAACATGTTTCCCATTTATTCAGTGACTTGCCATGGTGAAAGTTTTGAATTTATCCAGTATATTCTCTCCATTCTGTCTTATTGACATGAACTAATATTAAGCCAACATATAGCTGTTAGTTCTACTAGTAAGAGCAGGTCACATGTGACTTCCCAGTTTTTGCCTGACCTCATAAAGAACACTTAATTTTTATATTCATTCGACTTTCCCTGTATGAGTAATTAACTCCATCTTTATGAACTTGTTCATTCATTTACAAACCTAACTTATTCTGTGTTCTTCCTTCTTTGTCTATTTGCAAGTGATGTATTTTTAGGTGATATCATTACTAACATTACTAGAGCATGAGTATATATCTTGTTTTTTTATTTATTTATTTTTTTAAGTTCTGGTTCTATCTTAACAACATTAAGTCTTTGTTTAGTGTTATGCACTGGTTTAGTATCTTTCTTAGTAAGCAATGTAATACATTTTTCAAAGGTATCAATTTTGGGCATTCCCAGAAAATGTGCTACCAAGTGCCTTTTTCAAACATGTTGCACTTCCAGCATCTGTCATCCACCCTGGGAACTAATATACTTGGTGTTTAGAAATATTTATGTAGACACTTTCATGCAAAAATCCAGAATTTTTTTGATTTGATCATCAAGTGCAGGGCCAAACATATCTAAGTTCAGCTTTGACAGAAATCTGTCTGTTTAAACTTTTATTCCATGTTATTTTTAATTTGTGTAACATATACCAGCATAGCTAGCTGGAGTTTTATAAAGAATTTTATGTCATTTGACTATCTCGCTGATTTCTAGAGATGCTTACATTGAAAGTATATTTGTGAAGCTACTTGTGCTAAAAATGTATCAACAGTGGGTCCTGTTGAACAGAAAAGAAATATACATGTATGTCAGATTAAATTTATATGAAATAACTTTTAGATATTAGTGAGAGATGTGACTGAACTCTCACAGCACTCTGTTTTTTGGAACCTGACAAGAAAGATCTCTTGCACACATCATACATCATCTTGCCTTGTTGTAGTAAGTAACTTAACTCGGGAAAAGGTAATTCTTTAATCAGTCAGGAAAATATAGTGAGATTATTTAAGTTCTGTTTTCTCTGCATCTGTGTGAATTTATCCATCTGTGTTATTTTTTATATATCCTGTGATCAAAACTCTGGTGTTTATTGTAAATAGGTATTTAGTATTCTCTTGTTTTCTATTTTATTATTTATTATTAAATAGTTCTATACCTTTCATTGTGGCTGGTCTTTTCGAGAATATTTTAACTCTTAAGAGTACTTATATTTTATTTTACTGACACTGTGGCCGCTACCGAAAGCCTTGCTGCAATGGTCATACTCTATCATTGTATTAGTATTACATTTATTCAGTATAATTGGATACCCTTGTAAGAGCCTTAGAGTAGCTGACTGGTGGCAGTGTAACCTACCATATAGCCTGGGGCCACAGCTGGTAAATTTGTGCCAGACTTTCCCAGGTGTGTGTGTGTGTGTGTGTGTGTGTGTGTGTGTGTGTGTGTGTGTGTGTGTGTGTGTGTGTGTGTGTGGTACAGGGACAAAGAGCTCCAAAGTGGTCATTGTGGATTCTTGTTTGGGGTCTGGAGAGAGACAGAGAATCCAGCTCCAGGATTAGAGCATGCATTCATTGTGTGGTCTTAAGGGAAATTGTGCTTGGTGCAGAAAGTTGCTTCTGGAAATACTGGGTGGATCTATTCTTCTTCCAAGTGAATATCCCACCCCAGTGTCAGTGGTGAGGATTGAGGCTTCCTGATTGCTGGCCATTTATGAATACCCTTTAAGCCTTATATATTACTTCATCTTGTTATGCTACATTGATTTTGGCTTCTATTAAAAACTTCACTAAAATTTCTTTACCTTGTACTTCCTTGAGGCATTTGGGCTTAAACTCTATCGTCAACCCTATATAATTAAAATGGACTTGTCCTGAAGACTAAATCTCGTGTTTGATCATTCCCATTTCATCAGATTACCAATTTTCACTATCTGTTCCCAGGGGATCTATACCCATTGAAATCCATCTTTTGGCCATTGATATTTTCTCTTTTCTCCTTACTTCTATCCCTAGTGAAGGTAGCTGATCTGACCAAATATACATATTATTTTTTTTTAAATCTCCTTAAGCAATTTATATGCATACAGTTCAGTATTCCTTACTTCATCTTGACTTACCATCTAGTTCCAAACCTACAACATTATTTCCTGTTGACTTTTCCTCCTGCTCATTAATTTCAATTTAGTTTGAATATTGATGCATTGGAGAGAGTAGATTAGCCTTACTTGTGTTGCTAGATAATAGGTTCTCAAATCCAGAATACGTAGACTTTTTGCCCTAATGTTAAGTTTGTTTGTTTTTCCCCTTGAACCCTGGCTTTTTTTAATTATTCCAGTAGAAGGTTTTTTTTTTTATTTCCCCACTATAATCTTTCCCATATTTTTCTCATCAGGTATTTCAAATAATGCCTGCCCAGTAGGGGCAGCCTTAGATAAGCTGGGGTTCCAACTGAAAAGGCTCTATGACCTCTTCCACCATGGTGCTCAAGACATCTTAGCCTTCTCTCGCTATCTAGATTACTTTTTTCCTCTTTTTGTTACAGTTTACCTTATTCTTCATTTTTTTTTCTTACAGTTATTCATTCATTCATTCTTATATTCATTCAACATCTAAGCAAGGCTGCACTCAGATTACTCTGGGGGAAAAATCTGTGTTAAGCTGATGGTCAGGAGGCTACAAGTCCTTCAGTTGCCATTGGGGTTCTAGATGCTCTGAGATGCATTTTTAGAGTTTTTTAAATAAAATTTTTATCTGATGATTGCTGAACAAAAACCTCAATCAAAGAAATAAATTTAGCCTTACTTTTTAAGTTTGTATTTTTCCTGCATTTTCAGTGCATCTTAACTGACCAAGACTATACTGTAAAGACTACAGTGGAAGTAAGTCAAATGTAAGCCATGAAGTTTCTAGATGCTCTGAGATGCATTTTAGAGGTTTTAAACACCTTTTCATCCAACAATGGCCCAACTGAGAACTATGATTAAGACAGAAATTCAGTCTTATTCTTTAGCTTTACTTCTTCCTGCATTCTGTCAACCCACCCTAACTGACCACGACTGAGCAAGACTATCTTGTAATAACTAAATTAAGCTGGGGGGCTGGCAGCTGCTAGGTACTCAGAAGCCAAGGAATATCAATGCTTTGAGATGCATTTTAGAGCTCATTTTCCAATGTTTTTTTTCCAATGATGACCTGAAAAACGTCATGCATAGGAAAAAGAAGTTCAGTTTTTCTTTTTTTTATTTCTAGGAAGAAATAACCTGTATCTAAGTTTTAATGCCCAAAGATGCCAAAGCACCAGTTCACAGTAAACTAAGAAGATGAATGTTGTGAGGATACATATATTATATCTAGGAATAGGTATTTACTTTCTGTGTTTCCTCCTCTGATGTTAAATTGGAATTGATTTTAACTTAAGGCAGAAATGCCCACAGTCACATATTTCAAGCCGCTACTGCCATATTTATATACAATAAGCCTCCTCACCCACTATCCCCAAAAGACAGCTACCTTCTGATGTCAGACTGGGACAAATCTGAAACAAACAAATAGACATAACATATTTGCTGTCAAAAATATATAAATGACATGTTTACTCTCCTTCAAAAGAATGCCACCTGTATATACATCAGATTTATGATTGTGAGGAATATGTAAAAAATAGTTAAAATAATGTTTCCAACTTAATACTTCTAGCAGTACAGTGCTCCCATGCAAGCTACAATGACCCTCTGTGAACCCTTGTAAAGTTTGTGAGGAAAGTTAAAGAAATAATGATCACACTGTCATCAGCGTAACACATGATATAGTCATAGCTGAGGTTAGGGAGAATTGTTAAAGAAATAGTAACAACCCCCCTTCTCCCAAAACAAGTATAGAGAACTTCTGTGTACATCTTTAAGGAGGACTGGTTTTAGACTAGGTTGGGCCCAGGGCAGAGGTGATTACTAAGCCCAAGTCAAAATCTAATTATACATCCTTGGTGTGTGGGGATCAGCACCCCCTAGAAATTAGGGTCTGGGCAATCTATTAAGCATTTACCTGCCCCCCCCAAATAAGAGATGATAGATGATTGATATACTGCGCAAGTATCAACAAGATCAGTAACTTTCATCCAGACAACCCCTAGTAAGCAGTTATAGCTACTTCTATGTACAAGTCAGAAGTCTGATTGTGAAAAAGAGGATGATGGTGTAATATATTTCATCTTTGTTCCAAACAGTAACCATGCATTAAAATATTAGATATTGCTTCACATAACTCTATTAGTCCTGTAAACAAAATAATAAACTAACAGCAGCAGTCAGCTGGTCATTTTCCTCCACAGAGGATAGCAACAGTAATTATGCCTACTCTGTCTATGCATATCTGGTGTCCAGCTAAGTGGTACATATTTCCTTTCACAATACATACTACCAAACATGATTTCAGGCCAACACACTAAGACTGCACTATTTAATCTGGTTGACTTCAAAGCATCACAAAAGCATAGAGGTAGAAGAAGTGCTACTTCCCCTTTAGATGCCTCAAAATATGTTGATTTTATCAGCTATTAGCTAGTACTGCCAAAACTATTCCAATGTAGAAGCTTCCAGCTACCTCAAAGACCCCCCCACAATACTATACTGGCAAAACATAGCATCTCGTATCTTCAAATACAGTTGTTGAAATTCTCATGGCACTGTTCAGGGACCCTTGATGTCTACTGTTCTCATCAAATCATATACCAACATACAGCCAATCTTCACTCAATTCAGTATGAATACAATTTCACTGTATTTCATGCAGCAAAAGACCAGAATACCTTGCTCTGAATACTTCAGAATAGCTTTGACTCCCTAACCAACTGGATCAAACAAAGTAAACTTATCTTAAATGAAAAAAATCTAAACTAATGATTTTCTGCATGACAAAATTCCATGCACTGTACATTTAAAAAAGTTTACCTTTTAAAGTTCTAGCTTTTGCATTTTGTGTGATAAATTACAGAGTTTCAAAGCATAAAATTTAGTAATGAATTAATGGCTACATTTATATCATCAGTCTTTGCTAAATGCATATTTATGTGAGATAAATCAAAGAATGCCTTACTTCAGCTGAAAATAAAATATTCAGTGTGTAATTGCATGTAGAATGGTGTAGCTCCAAACTCTGTGTTCTTACTGTATGTACCAGAGATTGCATAAGTGTAATACTTTAAGACACTTTAGTAATTTTCAGCGTTTTAATGAAAATTGTTAGTATTTCTTTATGACAATTTCTAACAGATAGATGTCAGGTAATTCAGTTAAATATCATTGGTGTCTATGTTCATCAGGGTATTGTTTAGAGCTGCATAACATCTTTCTTTATTGTATACCAGATGAAGATGTCTGTATTGGTACTCACGTTATAACATTCTAAATGCACACATTCATATAAACCAGATATAATTTGTTGCATGTGTTCAGTCTTCTTAAAGTAACTTTATTTGACTCATATTCTAACTGAAATAGTTACAGGAGACTGTCTTTCCAGGTCTATGCCGGAAGAAGTTTGTGGCCAACTATCAAATTTACAAAGATAATAAAATGTAATAATTTTAAAACACAAACCTTTACAGCTGTTATACTCCAGACTGAGCATGTTCTCTCTGTAATGAAATCAGAGTTTCTGCAGTCCATGTATTTAGTGCCATTGTAGCATTCTTCTGCAAATAAAAAAAAAACAAAAAAATATATATATGTATATATATATATATATATATATATATATATATATATATATATATATGTATGTATATATATATATATATATATATATATATATATATATATATATATATATAAATTGTGGAACATCTACTGTCTTAACTTGTGCATCTCCTTACCTGTGGGCTGTCCTGCAGTGCAGATCAGTTCTCCTTTTTCACAAACACTTAGAAAACAAAATAATACATATTTTTAAATTGCCAAGTGCTACATGTGTGATATTTAGTTTAGCATCAATGAAAAAAGAAAATGTACATACAGACTGATATACATCAAAAAATAATATTAGGCTACTTTTTTTTTTGGTCTTGTTCTTCCGGAGATAATAAATGCCTTCTTATGATCATTGCAATGAAATCATCAACGTGAAAATGTGCATTACTGCAACAAAAAGACAAAAATGAAAGAAAAAAAATGAAGCCAAAGATGTTTCAGCTGTTAGAACTTTCACCTTTCTGCATGCCAGCTGGTATGCACTAACTTTCACCTTTCTGCATGTCAGCTGGTATGCACTAACGGCAGTGTCAGCTAAGAACAGATATATGCAATACACCTCTGGGAGGGGTTTTGGGGATCCTGTAGAACATGGTTCATTTGTGAGCTCTATTGTACTTACCATATTATCCTGTGAAAGACACAACAGCAATAGCACAAAAAACACTCAGTGCTTTTACAGCACAGTGAAGCAATTAGGAGTTTCAATCTGGTTTGCTTTTCAATAAGAAAATGTCTCAAGGAGAGAAATGGGTAAACAATTAAAAAATGTGAGAGCCATCTCATTGCAGTGTGACTGAAGTATTTCATCTCTCACTTTGATAGGTAAACCAAGTACAAGAGGAAATTATGCTTTTTTTATTCTGCATTGAAAAGTTGGAAGTAAGAAAATAAATAATAAAGACAATGATGAGATAAGGAAAGCCTGTAATAGGAAGGAATATGCACATGACAAGAAAAGGATAGAAAAAGAAAGGAAATCAGAGACATTAAAATATTAATATGAGAAATTATAGAATACCATTTCAGGGGAGGAGAAATATTTCTTAGTCATATTATCAAACAGAAAAGAAGGAGAAAGAACACTACAAATTCAAAAATGGAAGGTACAGTTGCAGTAAATAATACTTATAACAAATACTCAAAGACAAATTGCATTTTTCCATTTCTATCTACAAAAAGAGAATGGGTAGGACCAAAATGTATGACTCATAATGACTTAAAAAGATGAATATTTAGAGAAATGAGAGGAATAACCATGTAAGGAGCTTCCTGTTCATAAAACCGAGTTATACACATACACAATTGAATTTGCAGAGAAACTATGAGAAGGACTGCAGCACAGTCATGCACATTGTAGGAATATAAATCAGGAAATTATCAAGTTGTACAATCTCTTGAAAAGTACAAATAATTACCATGCGTGAAACACTGCTTAGTATATTCTACCAATGATGAGCAGAAGTCATACAGCGGATACTGATACTACGTATCTATTCAGGCCTTTGCGATGATGGCAGTTCTATGCATGAAATAAATCCCATTATGCTGACTAATTAAGAGTAACCTGAGTGCAACAGGGTGCATAGGGAAATACTTTACACCACCTATGGCATGTACCAAGTTGTCTTCACACCAGGGAAAGTACAGGGTTTATCCGTCTGGTCACCAAGGGTGGTACATTTTTCTACACCCTAGAAACAGAGACATCCCAATGACCTACAATATGGTGATATACTAAACACAGCCAATCCTTTTGCATCAGTGATTTTAAAAGCAGCTCTTGTCTCCATGCTGCCTGTTTTATGTGAATGCATCATGTCTGCCAGTACTCTACAGGAAGGACAAACCATCTTGTAAACGATTCACATGATGGCAAGTCACTCAATGTAAGACTGCACTCATAAAACTATGAATGACTAATGTGGAGATGGTGTGTATAAAATTGAAGAAATTCCACACTACCAGGTGATATGCTTTACAGACAGCATCATCAAAAATGTCCTCCAGGTGGTCTGGCAGAGCATGTGATGTCAACATATTACAGATGAGTAGCTTGTGATAAGCATTTACCAGTGAATGCATAACTCAAAGCTACCTGGTAGCTAAGTATAGGTGCTGAAAGCATGATCTATGATAATAGAAGGAACGTTACTGGTAAGAGGTAATAGGGAACACAGAAACACCAACAGTACACAGCTAATACTGCCTGCCTGCTGTGGCTCAGAATGCTAACACTACCAATGTCTTCAACAGCTTGCTAAGAAGATGTGGAATGGGAAGCAGATGCATATGTGCAGAAGAGGAGCATGTTTCTCGCATCCTGGAGAGTGCAGTTTAGGTGCATGGATATGACAGCATGGACATATTTGAGATGTGATATATGGCTCTACTGGAGGCTGGTAGTTTGCCAGCTTATCACACAAGTGAAAGCTGACTGCTTCTCATAATGGATGAAGAGGTTGCCATTACAGGTCACAGAGTAGGAACTGTGCATTCTTCTCTAACAGTTTGCCCATGAATGTTGCATAGCATGTGTAGAATCTTTATGCATTACATTTCACACTAATGTCTCCTGATGTATCCAAACTCACTGTAAAACAATAACATTGTGTACAAATTTGTACCAATGCCATGACAAATGGGAAACAGAAAGTAAGCTGTTCAGTGTTTAGGCTGTGCAAGCGGTACATCACAAAAGGTACCTTCTTCCACATAGTGATGGCAGTTAGAGCAGAGCAATAAGCTATGGACTATTACCATAGCTCAGAGTTTCTGTCCCTTGGCCTCCCTGTGCCTACTGCATAACACTGTGCAAGTCACTTAATCTGACAAGGGAGTCTTATGACCAGAAGGCTAACCTGGTTAACATATAAGTAAAAAAAAAAAAAAAAAAAAAAAAAACAGTCTCTCTGTATATATGCATACATATATATATATATATATATATATATATATATATATATGCATACATATATATATATATATATATATATATATATATATATATATATATATATATATATATATATATATATGTATATATATGTATATATATGTATATATATATATATATATATATATATATATATATATATATATATATATATATATATATATACAATGCATATTGCTGCCCAAGACCACAAAAAAAAAAAAAAAAAAAAAAAAAAAAGTGACCAAAAGGATACATCAAGGGTATGGGATTTAGATTTTGTGATCTCCACCTGTGACTATTCATCAAGGGAAAACATTAACTCTGGATGTGGTCTGAGAAATAGAATCTGTAGCCTCACAATCTGATATTGTAGTCATGTATGCAGCATGCTACTGCAGACCGGTGAGCTACCACAGGTAAAATTGCACTATCTGTACTTTGTTTCTGACTGCAATACCATCAGCAGTTACTTGAATTAATCTGTATTTCTTGTGTACATTCAGTGCTCACTAAAAAGGCTCGTCTGTGTTCCCTTTATCCAGCAAGAGAACACATTCTCCTCATTATTAAAATTTTCAATTCCTCTACATATGGCCAGACCTGTCTTACCTGGTGTGCTGCCATGTGACTTGATATACATGCATGTGTGTGCAATGAATGGGTTAACCCTGTAGTCCCTCACTTATTAGCTGAATAATATGTGGCATTTTAATGCCAGTGCATACACGGGTGCAGTTTATGTAGCTGGCAATCAAATGTTGTATTGTACTAGCACTATCAAACCTCTGTTTCAGTCAAGAGCTGACAGCCCTAAATACATATCTGTCAACAACACTTCTGCTGGATTTATTGAACTGTAGTTGTGCAGCTAGAACTTCGTAACTACATAGGAATACATAATTATGAAGCAGACACTTGTTTCCAAACACAAAGGGCATTTCTTTCAATGATCAGCATTTTAGTTTCTGGACATATTGCTTATACAACAGTCTCACTGAGTTCTAGCAGAGACTCACCAAAATAATTACTCAAAATATTCCAAAACATTCTAAATGCATTAAATAATTTTTAATTCTAATGTTAATGACAAGACTGACAATAAGGTTTATGAGTTCTTTCTGGTTGTCATCCTCACTCAGTTTAATATTCTGTATTTTCAGGTTTCTTATATTTGATGACAAATAACCAAGCAAGGAAGACAGCAGATTTGCTGAAGTGTAACTGTTTTGAAATTGCAGTTTCTTCCCTATCTAGGTCTTCTAACATCTGTAGAGTTTGAGAAGAGCTGCATCTAGGTCATCTGGTCCCCAGACTGGTCCCCTTTCAACCCAAAGTTAAGTATAAAACAGTCTTCCCAATGTTGAAGATGAAAAAACACTAAGCTACTAAAGCCATACAGTTAATAAGTTGCCATATCACTTGAGGCTTCGTAAATGAATGTTGGTGCTCCACTCCTACTTATCAGCAACTGCTGATTATTCCCCCTAATAGCTTATGTGCAGGGCTGCCACCTCCTCCCCTTTGTCAAAACCTAGTTACTTCTCTAGGTTTAATAACTTCCAGCCTCTGGATGAAACATGCGGAGGACCTATATCTTAATATATATATATCCTGCCTCAACTATGCAGACAATTTCTAGTTACTATTTTAATAGCTGATTCAGTGCTAACCTGAGATGCTACATACAGCCCTTGCTGCAAGACTCTATGCAGTGACCTCAGGAAACAAAATAACTTTTGGGAGTGTGATATCTGTAGTAAGAAAAGAAGCAGAAAATGTTTTTTTCAATTCCTTTAAGAGTCTCTTGTATATACCTTATACTATAACCTCATCCATGTCAGAAGATGTAATATAAAGTCTATATGCATGCTCAAAAGTCATAATCTATAAAATCTCATCCTAAGAACTAACAGCGATACATTTCTTTTGAGCCATGTTTTTCAGTCCTGTCATGCAAAATCATTACCCACTGCGCAACTATTAAAACTAAAGTGAGAAATAAAATATATATCTGCAGTGGGAATAAAAAAACTTTGTATTTTATCAAACAAATATTCTGTTGATTTCCAAAAGTTTTTTTAAGTGAAATGTGGTCTCTGAATCTTTCAAGTAAGCATATAAGTTGGTAAAGAAAAACACAAAAATATATCCTCCCACATTGGGATGAGTATCTCTAGTTTTGCTTCAGAGATTAAGTGCCCCTCAAGTAATTCTCTATACCCTGAAATATATAATATGCAATCACCAAAGCTGTTATGCACAGTATCAAAGAAAAAAACAGCAAAGTCTGCAAGAATAAAACAGCCAAGCTAGAGTCTCCACTCTGTGATATATTAAACCTCCTGCATTAGAGACCCACAAGATATACGCAAATTATTCTTTGAGGACACAAGTATTTCAACAACATGGTTCTGAATGCTTATGACTTTTTATGACTTTATACACATAGTCAGACAAATAAAAACAAACTCAGTTAGCTATGACTATACATGAATCACTCTTTTTATCGCAATTATCAGCACTGCATAAGTGGATTGTTTCTCTACACTTTAGAGATACATAGCTTTAAACCCAGCTGATGCCCATAACCAGTAAGTTGCCTGCAAAATTATCCAAACCAACTCCCAAACTAAAATGGAAATAGGTCACACAAATAAACTATTCAGTAAAAACCGTAAGAAAACCCCAGCCAAGCTAGAGTTTTCACTATGTGAAACCATAAACCTCCTGTAATGGAACCCCATGGAATATATGCAAATTATATATTGTAGACATCGTGTTTCAGCTATATTGCTTCTGAATACCCATGACTTTTTAGTTTTAACTGTAGCTTGGCTGGGTTTTTCATGCAGTTTTTGCTGAATGATTTGTCTGTCTGACCTTTTTACCCTTTTTGTTTGGATGTTAGGATATTTTGGAGGCACCTTAATGTTTATGATCTTCAGCTGGGTTTAAAGTCTTGTGTTTCTAATGTATACCCAAACACTCCATGTATGCTGTGCTGATGTGGTCATTAAAAAGGCCAAAACATACATATCCACAACTAGTGGGGCTTGGTTTTATTACCAAGAATATACTCATAAAGACTTAAAATGTCCTGAGTGCTCAGTAGCCATGCTACTGAAACACTTTATGTCCTGAAGGAGTTATTTGCATGGGCCTCCATTACAGGAGGCTTAAGGCATTGCAGAGTGAAAACTCTATTTTGGCTGGGTGTTTTTTGCAGTTTTGGCTGAATGGTCTATCTGTGTAGTCTTTTCACACTTTAGTTTGAAGCATATTCTCCTAATGGGAAGACTAGATGACTACAAGTTTTACAGAATAACTGCCCTCTCACTACTTTGCAGAACTCTCTGGTATGTGGTATAACATCACAGGCTGCATTCCACACGAACTTCAGAATGAACTGGCCCCCCCACCTAAGCACCATGTTCAATCACAGCCTCACATCCGGCTTTGTACCCACTGAATGGTGCACAGCAACAGTTATACCACTCCACAAAGGGGGAGCCACCGTGGACCCTGGGAACTATAGCTCTATTAGCCAGATGATTCTGGTCAGCAAGGCCGTGAAACATATCATCATGGAACTCATAAACAAAGACATTGGTAACCTCCAAACTCTGGACCCCACCCAGTTCAGGTTTGTGAAGAGTAGCTCATGCCTCCCAAACCTAATCGATTTCTTTGAAACAGTCACCAAAGTCGTAGACAAGGGTAAGACAGTTAACACAGCATATCTTGACCTCGCCAAGGCTTTTGGCACCATCCCCCATTCTGGAATCATAGATAAACTCACTAAACTGGATATAAATCCATATGTCACAAGATGGGTTGCCAACTGGCTCACTGACAAAACCCACACTGTAAAAGTTGCAGACTCCAAATCTGACTTCAAACCTGTGACAAGTGGAGTACCCCAGGGTTCAGTCTTGGGTCCCCTCCTGTTTGTTATCTACTTCTCTGAAGTACAGACTAACACAGAGGGCCTCTGGCTGATGAAGTTTGCAGATGACAGCAAATTAGGTGCCATAGTCGAGTCCCCAAAATGATGTGGACATCCTACAAAAGGGCCTCACTGAGACTGATGCCTGGTGTCAGATCCACCACCTCAAGCTCAATGCTAAAAAGTGCATTGTCATCCCCTTTGATAAAAACTTGGTACCCGTGAATTACCACATAAGCAGCAGTCCACTAAATGCTAAAGGTGTGATAGGAGACCTTGGGACTCAGGTAGACAGTATTCTCTCCTTTGATAATCACATCGCCATAGTAGTCAGGAAATCCTTCTACGTGGCACACTTCATCATGAAAGGGTTCTCATCCAGGAAAAAATAAGTCATTGTTCCCCTCTACTTGGCTCTCATTAGACCCATTATTGAGTACAACACCCCTTTGGAATGTACCTCACAAGACATCTGCAACAGCTGGAGAGGCCACAAAAATACCTCACAAAGAGGATTACGGGACTCAAACAGATGCCCTATGCTGACCATCTCAAAAAACTCCAGCTTTACTCCGTAGCATATTGCCTACTCTGAGATGATCTCTGCCTAACATACAAAGCTATGTCAAACCCAGAGCTGCTGGACATGCTACACCTTAAGAAATCCCAATCCCTCTGAGGTACATGCTCCAGGGGCCTAAACCTTGTCACCACAATAAGCAGAACATGCTGGAGGGATAGATTCCTGTCCCAGAGACTTCCAATAGTCTGGAATAAGCTATCCATGTCAAGCAGAGTTCCTCATTAGCACTCTTCAAGAAAAATCTTGATGAGTGGATGGGAAATAGGAAATTCACCCTGGGGACCACTTCTGTGGCTCTGCTCGACAGTGACACAGGAAAATAACATTCTTGGGGGGCAAAAGCCAGGGAACCTTGTTGGCTAGGCTTACATAGGCCCTTGGGATGAACTTATGAACCTATGGGATCTACAGGAAAAAAGCAGAAAAGAAATAAATGCTTTCCCAGAGGGAAGTATATGCAAGTCTTCTTAAACACATAGATGGCAACTGGGTTTAATCATTATTCTACTAGTATAATTTGGTCATGTAGGTCTGTGAAAAAAAGTTTCTTAAGCCACCATCAAACAAAACCTAAAGCAGCTTTTATTGCAAGAAGGAAATGCACCATTTATCAGTGGCAAACTGAGCAATGCTCAGAATGTCATCACTGGATGCTCATTGGCATCGCATAATGGAGAGCAGACTTGTAGAAGGGCATTTTGAATTTTTGTCACTTTCTCCCACTTCTCTGAGTTTATGCAACCTTAGAGTCAGTATATGTAAATTCAGGGGTGGGACTTCCCCCTCCAAAAATAAATTTTTTTTTTGTGCTTTGCTGCACTGAGAGTATCACTGCTTTGAATTGACTCCTCCCAATGCTTTAAAAGTTCTAGACAAATAATCATGAATGACTTAAACAAGATGCAATTATTCATAGTAAACCTATTGCAAGAATGAGAGCAGTTGCACAGATTTAAGCATAGAGCGAAGAAGCCCTGACCATGACTAAGATGACCCAGACTGCACTAGCAGCCCAAGTACTGACAGATCTAGACAGGTTAAGATAGGAATGAGCAGCCTATATCTGCTCACCCATGTTAGAGGAATGGAAGTTGTTGGGAAAACTGCTGTCATGCAAGACAGCAGTAGTTATAGGAGCAAGGGATGTGGGTTTGGCAATCCAGGCCACTGACTGTTGCTCTCATAGCTGTGCCTAAATGTGTGGGTGAGTGAGTGAGTGAGTGAGTGAGTGAGTGAGTGAGTGAGTGAGTGAGTGAGTGAGTGAGTGAGTGTGGGTGAGTTTGAACATATATATACAAGACAACCATACAGAATGCTCCATGCAGTAATCTATCTGCTCACTTCAGCTACAAGGGAATGGTTAAGTACCTAACCAGAAAACCCTTTTGCCTCTCTATATGCTGACTTCCTGAGGTGGGAGGGATGGCTGTTGGTAGGTAACTGGCAAGAACAATGATACAAAAAAGCAGAACTATAGTAAAATATGATCATAGTTATCAACTTGGTATATTTAAAGGGTTTTCTTTTTAAAATACAAAGTTTGATTAATTGTTGTAGACAATGATTTTCATATATTATATCACAGATAATTTGACTGCATCCCATACCTCTCAACCTCTTAGCAGAAGAAATTTGGACAGAGCTAAAAATAATTGGGGTGCAAAAATAGGGACACATTTTGAAATATTGCTCTTATAAACTTAGAACATTGGTAGAATACCAGGTTTTATATTAGCATGCATTTTCTGAAAAATAAGAAGTCTGAAACTCCAGTTGCTGCTATTATTTAATGACTTCAAACCCGATTTATTTGCTAGAAAACTACAGATTTTATGAAGAATAGACCAAAAATATGAGGCAAAATCTAGAAAATCTGTGAAAATCTTGACAGTTGATAGGTATGCTGCATCCTTTTCTGAATGATGTTTTGCTGCTAAATACAGAAATCTATCTCAGACAAGATGGTAGACCAGTTCTGTCAGGTAAACAAGACTGAGGCAAAATGGAGAAAATACATATTTTCTGTGCTTATAACAATGTCTGGGTCAAAAAGCAAGTGTTTATGTCCTGGGGCAATATGACACGGCACAGATACTCATATCATATTTCTGTATTATAGGATGAGAAAGGAGACTGAATGCTGATCAGCATAGTGACGGTCTCTACCTTCATGTTCAAAGTAAGGACATTTTCTTAATTAGCACGTGATATGTATTTTGTTCATATGTTAATTGTACTAACAGCAATGTGTACCACTCCGAACTAGTCTGAAGCAATCTAAGCCACTGGCTAAAACAGATTCTTAGTGATAAAATATTTTATAAATATTTCTGGGAATTATTGCCCCCATACTCAGAGTAATTGATTTTCTGACTCAATGATCTGGTCTTGTCTTATCACATGGTATACTTTTGCTATAATTTTTTAGCTTAACTAGATTCACAGACTGCTCATATAAATGTTGCGGTTTTACTGCTGATGATATGAGTTCTAGTGTTTCAGCTTCAGCATATCAGGTACTGAAATCCTAGTCTGACTTTACAGAGGAATCCACTGCATACTATCATTCCACTAAATTATGAACCAGAAAACCACGTCCAACCAAGATGAACAGTTCTTTATGAGTGTACCTTTGCAATTCGTAAAATACATATTTTGTTTATGAAAAATTCCCATTGCAGTCCATTAGTTGGCTACAGAAAGATATGTATGGGGATAGAGAAGTGTCAGAGAAGTTTAAAAATTATCTTTGAAAAAAGAAAATAAAATGAAGAAAAATTCTGTTTGACATAAGTTAAGGTGACTGAGACAAAAGTGGTGAGTACAGACATCAGATCAGATGAAGCTAAAACAAACTGGCAGATCACAATTGAAAGCAGACAAGAAATGGAGGTGTTTGAGGTGTTCACAGAATGAATATAATAAGAGAGATGGTTTACTATCACAGTGAAGAAAGTAATGTTCTCAGAATAATTACTTAAGAAGTTATCATTTAACACTATATTTTCAAGATAGGAAGCACGTTTTCCTTATTTTATTTAGTGGTTTGCATCATTCAGTGAACCATGGAATTCACAAACAATCACACAAGAGCAGAAGTGATATTATTAGATTTTGAAGTTTTCATGTGAAAGCTGCTTGAATACACTCTGAAAAAAATCCATTTTGTGTGTGTGTGTGTGTGTGTGTGTGTGTGTGTGTGTGTGTGTGTGTGTGTGTGTGTGTGTGTGTGTGTGTTTCTACTTTCTCTGTTTTCTCACCGATATTGTTTTAAATTTTTTTCTGTAAGTTTTAAAAAGTTCTGAGTTAGGCCAGAAAGGAAATTTTATCTTTCTTTTAGTAAGGTATAGAGGAAACTAAATAATTCTGAATGATGTGAAAAGCTAAACATTGGTGTTATGCTTAAGATAACTAAGAAAATCAGTTCAACATTTTCTTTAGACAGCTTCCAGGACAGACATGTGCAACTAAGTTTAATTGACACCTTCTCAAGTCCCCCTTTTTTCTACCTGCCCCATTCTTGAGCCACATACTCTTGAGTTGCCTATTCCTTGTGTCAGTTTAGTTTCTAAAGCTCCTCCTCAACTCTTCTATTTCATTCCTTCCTGCTACTGATAATTAGATTATATCAAGAAGGCCCACTCCTTACCTCAAATAAATTGCAATTATACTGACATAAGTACATCTACTACATGCGCACTCCAGCTTTAATCTTTTTGCCAGCTTACAGTTTAAATTTGTTTTCCATACCAGTGCTTAATATAGTTCTATAAAGCAAACAAATAAGTTTGAATACGTATACATTCATTACATAAAAGAAAGAATATTACAAAACTTGCCAATATAGTGGCCTCTGTAATTAACACAGATCTTAATCCATCATCATTAACCTGAGAGTAAAAACTCATTCATAAATAAATTGTCCTTCCTACACTTTACCAGTGGAAATTATGATGCTTGTAACAATATATTTATTTAAACAGACTGTCATAATTATTTTGCTATCCAAAATAAGACAAGATATTATGAATGAGTTATATGACTACTGATTCCTGCATTTGTGTGTACACACCAGTGAGAAAGTACAGTTGTGTAAGTAAACTTACCATAACAATAGATATTCAAATAGATCACTATTGCAGTAGGCTAAGCTATATGGGATATACTCTGCCAAGCATCAGATGTCCAGCCAGCTACCAAAGCTCTAGGGCACCTTCCACTTGAACGTATGACTATTGGCACTCAAGTTGATATAAAAACAGATATCTGGGTACCAAAACTTATAGCTCTTTTGCCTCAGGAAAGGGAGGGTAGAGCCCTGATATAATAATGTATGTTAGGAGAATAGGGGAGGGAAGGGACCCCAACCGGGCATTCTATTTCAACATGTACTGTTATGGTAAGTTTGCTTACACAGTTGTACTATGCTCATTGTTAGATCACTGTTGCAGTGGCCTAAACTATATGGGTCAAATATCAATGTGTAGAAAGGAAGGGAGGAGGAAGAATGCTCAGAGTCTAGGAGCTGTTAGAGAATGGTCATAACAAACTTTGTTCTGGCTCTAGAAAAGGAGTCAGTTTATAATGCTTTCTAAAAGTGTGGTTAGAAGACCAATTTGCTTCCTCTAAAATATTTCTGAAGTCTACTGCTTTCCAAAACTCCGCAAAAGTAGCCATAGCCCTGACAGAACTGGCTCTGACATTACCTGGAAGTGTCTTGCCATAAGAATAACAAAACTGAACTGAATGAGACAACCATTTGGAAATTCTGTTTCGATATAGATTGTCCTTTTTTCTTGCCCTCTTAATAAATAAACAAATGTTTTGAATTCCTGAAGTTTTTAGTTCTGTCATTATAACATCTGTGTTGTCTGTGAACATCCAAAGTATGTACATTCCTTCCTCCCTTACCTTTTGGCTCTGAAAAGAATAAATGGTGATTGATAGTCTGTCTAAATGTAAACTCTGAAAGGACAAAGTGCATAAATGAAGGAGCAATTCTCAAAGTGGTCCTCTCCTTATGAAAGATGAGATAGGGTTGAGTCATCATGAGAGTTTGTAATACTCAAATATTCTCATAGCAGAATCAGAACAGTTATTGACACTGTTTTCCATGATAAGAACTGTAGATCCATTGCATGATTTGGTTCAAAAGGAAAAAGTGTAAGTTTCTCAAGAATGAGGTTAAAATTCCGTGCCAGAGCCCCATTTCCTAGACAGATAGGTATGCAGTGCCCCTTTTCAGAATTGTTTCACTTGAGAGAAGAAAGAAAGACGGGGGGATTCTAACAGACAAGCAAAGATGGCAACAAGGTGAATCATAACAGAAGAATAAGAAAGGCCAGAGGATAACTCGTACAAATACTGCAGAACCAAGGGGTCTGAGCTCTAAAATGATTCTGGTTCTTTGTCACCAACTGGAAAATCTTTTCCACTTACCCAAATATACATACATATATATACATATATAACACTTTAGAATCTCGAGTTTCTGAAAACTCGAATTTCATATGGTCGAGAACATATGATCGAGTTTTCAGAAATTCAAAAGTCTAAAGTGTTAAAAAGTAACACTTTAATTTAATTAAATTTAACATTTTTCCTCCCTACTTAAATAAACCAACTCTGTGATCGCACTGTAGCGAGGAAATGGGAAATCTCCCATTCTGCGCTTCTGCATACAGGGAGGAATGGGAGATTTCCCTTTTCCCCACTGTAGCGTGATCTCGGAGTTGATACATTTAAGTAGGGGGCGTGGGGGGTGCAGGGAGGCTTGCCCCCCAGCAGAAATGATGAGTCTGACTTTTTTTTTGGTTCACTTACGAATTTAGAGTTTCTGAAAACTCAATCATATGGTCTCGACCATATGGAATTCGAGTTTTTAGAAACTTGAGATTCTAAAGTGAATCCTTATATATATATATATATATATATATATATATATATATATATATATATGTGTGTGTGTGTGTGTGTGTGTGTGTGTGTGTATGTATATATATATATATATATATATATATATATATATATATATATGTATATATATATATATATATATATGGATCCATATCACAAGACCGACACGCCACAAACCCGACACTCAAAACACTGACACCAAAACGCCGCAAACGCACAAAACCGACAACTCACAAAACCAAACACCATAACACCGACACCCAAAACACCGACACACAAAACGTAAACTACACATTACACACAACTACACATTACACATAACTATACAGGCACTAACCGTAACCCAAACCCTAACCCTAAGGTCCGACACTACCGCACACTTACCCTACCCGCACCCTAACCGTAACTCACTTAACCCACTACTAAACCTACATTCCATCACTATCGCACACTTACCCTACCCGCACCCTAACCCTAACTCACTTAACCCTCCACTACACCTAAAGTCCGTCACTATCACACACATACCTTACCCACACCCTAAGTCCGACACTACCGCACACTCACTTTTCCCGCACCCTAACCCTAAATCCCACACTATCTCACACTTACCTGTCCGCTCCCTAATTCTAAATCCCTCACTATCACACACTTACCTGTCCACTCCCTAATGCTAAATCCCTCACTATTGCACACTTACCGACTCGCGCTCAAACGTTTCCCATGTCAGTGTTTCGGCTGTCGGGATTTCACCTTGTTGATCATCTGTCTCGTCGGTCTTCTCGAGTCGGTCTTCTTAGCGTCAGTGTTTCGGCGTATCGATTAAGTCAAGGGGATCCATATATGGATATATATATATATATATATATATATATATATATATATATATATATATACATGTATATATATATATATATATATATATATATATATATATATATATATATATATATATACAAATACATACATATATGTCATCATCATCAGTCCCCTTTTTTCATGGTAACTGTCCCCAACTCTCAATTCAGTGCCACACTCCTCCCTTATATATATATTATATATATATATATATATATATATATATATATATATATATATATATATATATATTTCTAGTAGCAGGCTTTTTATCTTCATTTAATTCTTGCTGCACATCCTCAGAAACAATTTGCCTAAGAGGTATCTAATTTCTATCTTAAAGTAGACCTGAAGAAGCTGAACCCTGGAATAGATCCATCAACCTTTGTCTTGTGTGAGTAATTTCTATCTTAAAGTAGACCTGAAGAAGCTGAACCCTGGAATAGATCCATCAACCTTTGTCTTGTGTGAGTAAGCCCATCCTGTGTGGAAGTTTGCTGCAATTGCCCTTGATTATTGATTATTTTCAGGAGAAGGAAGAACTACTGTAGCTTAGGTCAAAAAGAAGTTATTAGAATGATTTTTGAAGAGCCCCTCTGTTCTTTAGAAGGACTCTGATTATTAGAGGAATGGGTAGAAAGGCATATAGGAGTATTTCCATACAAGGGAATGAAATGCATCTATTTCTGAGGCCTTTGTGCAAGGAGTCCTTGCACAGAACTTCAGTTGTCTGTTGTAAATGGAGGCAAACAGATCTAATGGAGGAGTTTCACACAGCTAGATCAATTCCTAGAAGATGCTGGGGTGTAATGCCCATTTGTGTGGGTCTGTCTTGATCCTGCTCATCTTGTATGGCTGAACATTCTGATCTGACAGTATGTAGGGACCCTGTAGATTTCAATGAGTTGTAAGTTCCCAGGCTAACACTACTGTCTGCAAAGATGGTATGATATGGTCTCCCCTTGTTTGTTTATGTACCACAACTGTGGTGTTGCTTATGATTGCTAGCAAAGGGCTTGGTATCCAGAGATGAATTAAAGATCTGAATGCACTGATCAATGCTGTTTTTTTTTTATAATTGTATCCTTCAAATTGTCTTGCTAGCTTCACAGATCCTGGACCTTTAATCCATTGGCTATCACTCCCCATGCAAAGCCAGATGTCTCTGTGATCACAGACTGATCTCGAGCTGGAGAAGTCAGGGTGAGGTCTAGGTTTAGGAGTAACTGATTCAACCCCCATTGGATGTCACAACTGATTAAACTCAGGTATCTGAAATGAGAGGGGATGCTGGTGCTGAATCCATGTGGATTTGAGAAACCATTCAATTCTTCTCATGTGGAATCTGGCTAGAAGAATCATGAGAACAGTAGAGGCTATGAAAACTAGAATCCTGAGACTGTCCCCGGTTCTTGATAGAGAAGAATTAAGAATATTAGAAACTGTTCTTTTTAAGATTTCACTTTTTCTTGAGGAAGTTATGGCAACATAATGAAAGTATCAGTGATACAGCCTAAGATCACTATCATTTTGGATGGGATGAACAAAAAATGTTCATGGTTCACTTGAAATCCTTGATGGAGAAACATTGTTTTTACAAAGAGAAGATATTTTTGACAGCCTGAAAAAGTTTCTGCAAAATAAAACATTCTATAGGGAATTATGTGTATTCCCTGTAATCTCTAATGGGCTATTACAGGATCTAAGCATTCTGTGAACACTCTGGGAACATTATATAATACAAATTGCAACAGAGAACTGAAATGCAAAAGTATCTGATATATTTGAAAACGGGAATGTGATGACGGACATCTTTTAAATCTAAAGTCAATAGGACACTCTTGAGGAAGGAGTGACTATAAAGACCAAAGCAAAACCAAAAGCATTCTGAACTTTAGAATTTGTAAGTAAAAGTTTAGAAAGGAAAGGAAGAATCTGGGACAGGCCTCCAAGTGCCTTCCTTCTTTGGCACAAGGAAAATATGTGAATAACACCTTTCTCCTACTTGAGCTGGAGGAAGAGATTTTTTGACTTGTTGAGACAATATCTGATCCAGTGTAGTAGAGTTTGATTGGATAGTTGTTGGGGAATCCCTAGTAAGGGAGGAAGGAGGAAATGGTGCCCCACTGTTAGCTATAACCTTTTTGAATGGTCCTCAAAACCCAAGCATCTGATTTGATTTGGTATCAAACAAAACCTGAAAAAGTATGTATTTATTTACTTATTTATTCATTTATTTATTCACTTTGATACCAGGTAGGTGAGCTGGTCATCAGACCCTTTTCAGCCACAAACCAGACCCATAGGGCAGCAGTTGTAGTAACAGTGCAAAACAGAGCAACAGAACAAATAGCAAAATATTCAAGAATTTCTAAGATGGTAAACAAATGTCAATTAGAACAGATTACACATATATACCAATTAAAATATGTTATAAAACATATTCAAATATGTACATATTCACATTTTCAAAATTTGGTATACAAAATAACAAATACAGCACAGACTATACAAACAGAACACAAAACTATTCTGGACATGACATTTACATGTAGGAAGGTATTTTGCATCACATGAGAGCAGAAGAAGAGAGAATGGTAAAATCTTTAATTTACATTGTACCATGATGTGAACAGAGCTTTAGGAGAGACTTTATTTACCAAAATAGCTGCTACCCCTTGCCTGAGCTTTCTACTGCTGGTGCTGAGTGCACATGGACTTGAGAAACATTTCCCAGCATTTTAGAAAGTTTTATTGGGTTGCTAGAGTTGGAAGGGGGAGGAGAAAGACTTGATGTGTAGTCAGTCAGATTGTTTGTCTCTGGTTTTGCAAATAACAACCTTTCTTTTAAACACCTCCTTGCCATAGTTTGCTAAATGTTTTTTTTTTCTGGGTCTGGTTTTACTGTTTCGTAAAAAGATCCTTGGCTAGCTGAAAAGGTTTTTTTTGTATTTAGGAATGGAGGATTAAAATATCTGAGATACCCTCTGAATAAGTTTTCCCGTTTCATCAAAACTTGTATGTACCTCAACAGAAGAAGAACCAAATAGCACCTCCTTCTCTAAAGGGCATTCATTTACTCAATCTTCACATCTTTTGGTAAGGTCTGAGATTACAGCCAATCCTTATTACTGACCAGTGGCAGTTGCTTTGGACGCTGCATCTGCCGTGTGATAGTGAATGACTGAGATACAGCAGAAAAGCAAAGGAGTTACAATGTCTTAGTGTCAGACTGAGGAGGTTCATCTAATGAATTTTCATTTATTCAGATGAAATCAGCACAGACTTAAACCATATACGCCTGAAAGTTCATGGTTTTAACAGCTAGGATGAAAGAAGTATATACTCTATTTTTACACCTATCAAAAACTCTACCATACTTATTAAATGGAATATGATTAGCTCCTATGAAGTATTTAGAAGAAAAATATGTTTTTTGACAAAGAGATCACTGTAGGTTTGGCTCTGGAGTTCATAAACAAACATTTGTAAGTTAGAGGCTCTTCATATAACTCATCTAATTATTTTTTTTCACTTGGTGACTGACTGCCAGTCAAACTACTTCTAAAATTAGTAAATCAGGAGGAACAGCTATAGCCTAAAGGGTATCCACCAGTAATAAGTCATAATATCTCTACTAAGTTTATGATATTTCCTTTTGTTCCCATTTAAAGAGGTCTTTCACCCCTGCTAATGGTGTCAGAAAAACACAATTTTCAAGAAGAGGACTCTGAAGAAATATTCACAGTTTTCTAGAGTAGAACTCTTCAGAGGCTTAGTGTAATCCTAATGCGTGTATATCAGAATGAGATTCAAAATCTGATGGGGAGAGGGATCTTTTTTTATTTTAGAAGTCCCACACTGCAATGATTGAAATGCTTGGAACAAGCTCTTGGCAAAAATTTGCCAACCATCTTTAGCGCCCTTTGGTTGAAGGGGATGCTAAGGTTTTCTGGGCTGCATGCCTAGTATAAATCTATGCCCGATGACCTTTGTCACCCTATTTAGCCAATCTGAAGGTGTAAGCTGCAGACAGAGTAATGCTGTGCTACAATGAATCTATCCACCCCATCTTGGTGCTGTATTACTAACTTGAAATTCCAGGATAGCATAAACAGACTTAAGTGGTTCATAAGGCACATCTGAGCTACATCATGCTCAATTACAAAGGCTTATATTCACAGTTTAAATTATGGTTGGTCCAACAGGCTGCTTAATTGTGTTGATTTGATCACATGTTTGATCATATGATATACTTAAAATAGACATGCCTTACATATTATTTCTAAGCTGATGCCAAAACTATTCAGGCTCTTGCTACGATTCTGTTTTACCATTAGCATGGTATGTTCTGTGATTCTGTTTTACCATTAGCATGGTATGTTCTGTGATTCCGTTTTACCATTAGCATGGTATGTTCTGTGATTCTGTTTTACCATTAGCATGGTATGTTCTGTGATTCTGTTTTACCATTAGCATGGTATGTTCTGTGATTCTGTTTTACCATTAGCATGATGTTTTCTTCTACCCTCCTCCTGCAGTTCAAGTACATTTTTATGTAATGCAGGCATCATACTTACTTGTACTACTTTGACAACAGCAAAACAGTATTATTTTCTTACTATATAAATCAGTTTGCTTATTTGACCTTATAACCTCCATGTGTATGATATATAAAATAACATCAACAAAGAAATTTGTCCTTCAGTAAGCTAAAAAAAATTATTTAAAAAGAAATACTTACCAGATAGAACCATTAATTGCATATGAATTACCAGCGAGTATGACATAAGACTGATTATAACATTCACATTCTTCTTCAGGAACACAGACTCCTTTCAGATTAGTCAGCATTCCTTCAGGACAGCCACAGCCTTCCACTGGATCAGTTTCAAAACTGCAGACAGGGTCAAACTGCGTTCGAGAGCGACAGGTTTGATTGCATGCACTCATGTTGTACTTGAAGATCATGTTATTTTGGCATTCCACTTCTGTTAATATGCATAATATAAATATAAAAGGTACTATAAGTGCCTCTAATATTTACCACTCTTGACAAGCTCATTAAATATGAACAGCTATTGCAGATTTATATGTATTTGTTAATGACTGCATGACCTTTTGCTAGGTAAAGTAGTGAATGCAGCTTCTATGACATTTGTAAATTAGTCAGCCTTGAAAACATGTTTCCAGTGCAAGAAAAACATTCTTAATATATATGGCTATCGGTACTGAAAATCAGGTAGATGAAAGACAAATGAGCAACTCGCAAATTATGGGTAAGACTGGTTACACAAACACACACACACACACACACACACACACACACACACACACACACACACACACACACACACACACACACACACACACACACACACACACACACACATCACCCATTTATGTACACAATATTTATGTCAAGTATACAACTTACAAATAAAAGTTTGAAAAGCATCCCAAAAGTCTTAATTAAATCTTATGAAACTGTAAAACTTAAAATATACATATATGACATTATCACAGTTTTATTCAGTATAAAATGACATTCAAAAGTATGTGCATTTCATTTGGAGACATCGCATATCTCTAAACTGGTGAAGTACACCATTTATACCAGTTTCAAACCACAATAACTTTGACTGTAAAAGTCACTCAGCATGAAAATGCATACAAACTAAATTGTGTTCTGCTTTTACTTTGTTACCAGAAACAACACTAACAGTATAATCTGTGCAAGTGATAGTAGGGCACAGTGAAGAAAAACGTTGTTCAGTATAAAATATCATACAGAGTGGAAGTAGGTTTTTAAAATACATTTATGGTAATTATTTTGTAAATTTATTTATTTATTTATTTATTTATTTTACATTTGTTGACTGGGATAGTCCAACTGGATATATGTCCATTTTCAGTGGAGGCCCTGGGAGAAAAGCTCCAAGGAGACAATTTACAGACATACAGATAATTCAAGGATACATATTTCAACTAGGCCCATTAGGTATGTCGTTGGGCACACATAAAGAAATTAAGCATCAGCGAGGTACAGTTGAGAATAGGTCTGTAAACAACGATACATAGTGCAGACTATCAGTTATGGTATACAATTTTATGAGGATAAAACATGAGGTATTTGTTAAGCCAAGAATTACAATAGTATAGACATGGCACAAGTATTAGTCTGGTGAGGAACAGGGACACAGCCATTTTATGCTGAGGTAAGATTTGATAGTTATTTTAAATTTAGAAAGGGATGCTTCTAGGGTTAAGGATGTAGGCAGGGAATTCCAGATTTTGGCTATATAAGAAGAAAATGGGGAGTCACCAGCATGGTTGTGAGATCTAGTAACTGCTAACAGTAATTTATTTGTGGAGCGGAGTTGCCTAGGACAGGAATACTGTTGGATTATGTTTCTTAATGAAGGTGTTGTGCTTGGATGATTGAGTAGCTTGTGTGTGATAACCAGCTGGTTATAGGTTAGTAGGTTTGGTAGTTCAAGCCAACCCAATTGCTTTAGGTTTTGGCAGTGATGAGTTCTGAAGGAGCTGTTGTTTGCAAATCTGATTATAGCAGGAGGTCAATTTATTGGTTTCTGTTTTGGATAGGTTGGTTAAGATTGGTGATGTATACAGTAGAGTTGAGAGAAGGTGCATTTGTGCTGTTGTAGTTCTAGCATTCTGGGTCAGGAATGATTTGTGTTTGTAGAGACTTCCCAGCTTTCTGTTAGTATTTTTTATGGCCAGATTAATGTGTACATCAAATTTGAGCATGTTATCAATAGTAATACCTATAAGTTTTGCCTGGTAGTCAGGTGAAATAGGGGTCCCATTTGTAATGAGTGGATAGTAAAGGAGGAGGTGGGGGCAGTAGTGATTGAGGGATGAAATATGAAGAGCTTATTTTTTGGGGGGTTGAGTATCAAGGCATTCTCAGTAAGCCGGTTTTCGACTGACTGAAAATTTTCTGAGGTTTTTTGTGTAGGTCTGCTAGGGTAGGGGTGCTGCATATTATAGTTGAATCATCCACGTACTGGATAAGGTTTGAACTATTTACAGCTGAGTGGAGATTGTTAGTAAAAATTAAGAATAGTAGGGGGCCCAGTATAGATCCCTGAGGTACTCCAAGTGTCACAGGTAAGAGTGGAGACAAGTTATTGTTCCATAGTACTGCCTGTTCTTAAACCAGGAGATTGACAATTTATCTAGGCCTAAGATAGAAAGGTGGGAGATTAATTTTTCATGATTAACCATGTCGAATGCCTTTGATAGGTCTAGGAAAAGCGATGCAGAAAGCTTACCGTTATTTCTGTTGTGGTTAATGGTATCAGTGAATGCTAGCAGGGCAGTGGTTGTGCTATGACCTGGCCGGAACCCATGTTGGGTTTGGAATATGAGTTCTTGATTAATAAGGTGGGTCATTAATTGTTTGTGAATATATTTCTCCAGTATTTTAGAAAGTGTGGATAGGCTAGCTATTGGCCTGTAGTTAGATATTTCATAAGAATTGCTCCCTTTATGAAGGGGTATAATATAGGCTGTTTTCCAGATCAAGGGTACTGAGCTTTCAGGGTGGATCCATTTATTAGGATAGAGACTGGTATGGTTATTTCAGTTGCTGCCACTTTTAAGAATTTGTTGGGTAGGGAGTCTACTCCTAGTGTTGTTGGTTTTAGTTGAGAGAGTAATTTTCTTATGTAAAAGGTTGGGGTAGGTTGAAGCTTAAAAGTTGGGCTGTTATTAGGTTTGGGGTCAACAGTAGTGGTTTTGGTATGAGTTTGTTTTTGTGAAAGGGCAAGTATGGTCTCAGTAAAGAAAGCACTGAATGATTCAGCTATGTTTTCTTTCATTAACCCTGTTGGGGGTGGAGTGGTGATTTTTCCAGGGTATAGTAACCTGTTTAATCCTGTCCAGAATTGTTTTGGGTTGTTCATGTGTTGATTTTGGTGGTTGATAAAGTAATTTCTTTTATCTTGCTTGACTAATTTTTTGGTTAGATTTCTAATCTGTTGATAGGCTTGCAGTGTACTTGGAGTTTTGTTGGATCTCCAGGTTTTCCAGGCTCTATTCCTTTCTGTTATTTTTTGTCTTGTTTCCCTAGTTAACCATGGAACTGCTTTGGCCATAACTCTGGTAGTTCTTTCTGAAGCATGCCTATTTAGTATTTCTAGAAATGTGGAGTTAAAGTGATTGGTGGCTTCATCTACAGGCAGGATATATAGCTGGAACCAGTTGTAGAGTTTTAGGTCATGTAAGATTTTGATAGGTTAAAGTGTTTTTTGTTCCTATCTGTTTGGAGTATAGGGGTTTGGGGGTGGTGGGAGTTATGTTTAAGTAAGAAGGTAGCCTGATGGTTGCTTAGTGAGTCAGGAAGTGTGCCTGCTAGGTAGGAAGAAGGAATTTTATTTAGTAAAATCCAGTCTAGAAGAGTTTCTTTTTCACTATTGTTGGTTACTCTAGTGGGTTCTTTGATTAGCTGAGAGAAGGAAGCTAGGTTGATATTATTAGTGGGAGCTTGGGAAGAGCATGTGAGCCAGTCAATATTAAAGTCCCCTAATACAATAGTCTCATGTGGCAAGGTTTGTGATAGCCATTGTAATAAACTTTCCATGATAGGGATATTATTGCCTGGTGGGATATAACCTGTTACTAAGTTGATAGTTTTGTTGTTGCCTATCTTGAGATTAGTCAATAGTATTTCTGCTTTGTCCAAGGGAGTTATTCATAACTCAGTTTTAGCTATAGTAAGTGTATTTTTGTAAAGCAGGGCAATGCCACCACCCTTCTTTTTCAGTCTATCGTGTCTAAGGATACTGTATCCAGGTGTCAGGATTTCTGTATCTTTGGTAGTTGGTTTTAGCCATGTTTCTGTTAAGCAGATAATATCAGGGTGATATTGTGTGATTAGACTATGAAGTTCATGTATTTTATTGTTTAAGCTCCTGATGTTTAGCTTTAGGAGGAGTAGACTATTTGCTGGCCTGATATTAATTTACATGAGTTTAGAAAGCTGTTGTGCTTTACTTAAGGGATTTGTATCATAGGGGCCTGGGTTTGGGTGGATATCACCATCCTTTAATAGTAGTTGTTGGTTTGTTTGTAATAGTTTTACTAGCTTTTGTACTGTTATTATGTATTTATTGGTTGCAGTTGATTCTGGGTGGGTGTTGATGTGTTTCAGAAGGGTATGGCTTATGGCTGTAGTACTGAATAGGGTAGGGCTTATTGTTAGGGGGTAACTGGGTGGGATGGGTGTGATAAAGGATGTGGATTTATGGGTGGGGGCGTTGTTTTGTACAGAGTAATTATAGGAGGTGGTGAGGTAGATAAATGCTAGGAAGGGTAGTAGGAGCATTTGATGGAGGAAGTTTTTCATAGTTAAAGGGGAATAGTTAATTGCCAGGAATGTGTATGGGTGGTGTGACATAATGTGTAGGACTAGTTAGGAATGTGATTGATTTTTGGAATTGCAAGAGGTGGGAAGGATGTAGATTGGGTGCCGGTTGTAAGGAGGTGGGAATTGGTTAGGTATAAATATAGTTGATGTGGGGGTGGGTGGAAATTAGGGGTAGGGTAGGGGAACAGAGTGAGCCCAAGTGTAGTGAGGGCTAATGAAGCGGGGGTTAGCTGAGCTGGCAGGTAAGCCCACAAAAAAACTATCAGACCTGAGCATAAAAGTAAGTTGGTTATATTACAAGGTTTTGTTCTTTTCTAGCTTAAATATACCTTATGATTAGTTTTCCTGTTCTGCAGTAGTTATATCTTCTGCTAGGGCTATTTTTATTTCAGCAGCTTAAAGCTCACTGTAGACAGGATCTTTTTGTAGGTACCACAAGGTAGTAACAAGGGTAGGAAAAATGGCCTGAGAGGATACGTGTAAATTGCTAGACCTATAGATAAATACAGATAAGATTTGCAATAATTAGGGAGGGTGAGGATGGAAACTATACCTGCCACCTGCCTTCATGTGGGCTTACAGGCAAATATGTAGTTCTACTATTAACCTTGTTTTATTGATGGTGTTTTGTTGGCTGGAGTCTTTAGTTGAGATGGACTGCTCTGTAGCAGCTCCAGGTAAGACACATTCACTCCGTGGATACTAGTGCTGGGTATTGATTAAGGTGGCTGATAGGTCTAGAAGTGAGAAGATAAAAGAAACATATGAGAAGGGAGGGCAAAAATCACTTGTATATCACAGCCAACATATACCAAAAAATCACTTGTATATCACAGCCAACATATACCAAAAATGGCAGGAGAACATATCATAAGATGGACGCTAAAACACTAGCACAGTTACTGCATGTAATACAGCAGAGCAAACTAGGTAATGTGTAATTACACTCATTTCCCTACACATAATGTGATATAAAACAGTAGGAACCAAACGTTGCTGTGTAAGCATATGTTAACTTCAGTATTGCCTACGCATAAAGTGAATTCAAACTCTAGGAACCTAAACTAACTATCTAATGTAATATAACACTCTAAACACCTAGACTAGCTATATAGTCCACACAATGAGATCCACTCAATCCCCCTCCTAAGTAGTATATACTTCAATTGCCATAATGGCGTTTTCCTGGTGGCTATAGTGTAAAGACTTCTTCCCCAGTTACAGCATTTCTTTATGTGGAGTCACTATTTTAAGGTATATGTCCATTAAGCAGTGGGTCAGCTGTAGATAGTTTGCAAGGAGCACTGTAATGGCATATTTAACTTCTGTGTGCACATATAGCTTTATAAGCACAGTGTCTTCTATCATTATGCTGTAAACACGCTTGTTTAAAAAGTCTCACAGCAGTATGGGAAAAAAATCCTACTCCTCTGCTAGACGTGCTACTACTTGAACTTGTAGCTATCTAGCTACAAGCACTCCAGGGAGGTAGTTCTTCTATCGGGTATTTACACACCAAGCTCTAGCTAAGGTGAATGTAAACTGCAAGCAAGCTTCAAGGTTGTAGCAGTGGCCGTTCTATGCATCTCTGAAAGATAATGCAAGTGTAGACGGGATACCCCTTTGTTAGCCTCCTCAGCTTCGAGAGTGAATGGTCCTGTATCTCCATAAGGGAGTAACACAGCTCAGGTGTTTGTACCAGCTGAGAGACATTTAGCACTCTGCCGCCAGGTCTAGGAAAAAACATATAAAAATACTGAATTTTTAAGCAAATGTGAAGACCTTTAACATAAAAGACAAAAAGAGTGTTGCTCAGGTGCAAAAGTTATTCCTTGCACAACATCCTGCACAATAAGCAATGTTTCATTTATTTCCTGAATTCAGGTATAGTGCATAAAATATTGAAAAAAAATCTGTTTTCTAGGAAGAGGAGGTAAATTTAGCTCTCACTGCTGTGATAATTTCTTTTAAGATTTCCTTACATCTGCAAAATACTGCCACGAATTGAGTAATACTTACATCATTCATTAGTACATCAAACAACTGACCAGTCAGCGACTTTTGACCACAAACTAATATTTTAATATTATGGAAATATCTATTTAATGTAATTTTTTATCTTGGAATATGCTTCTGAATAACAATATGTTACCCCTTAGCATTATAACAAGTAGTCCTATTTATTTGCATTGTTAATAAAAACTTCCTCCAAAACACTGTGCACTTGTGAATACAATCAATTCAGCACCTTGTCATTAACAATTTATTCAACCATTCTGGGTTAAAATTTAAAAACTACAACTTAAAGAATTCCAAATGTGACTTTAATAACTGAATGTATATTTGAGAAACACTAGATGTACTTTATTTGATCACTGCTGCTGTAGCCTAAGTTATATTGGTTATGTCCGGCCAAGGACATAACAGCTGTCCAGCTTCCAAGGCTTCAGGGCACCTTCCATGTGCTCAAAACATTAGACATCATGAGCCAAGCTGACTGAAAGTCAGGTTTGAGCACCAAGCCCTTCAGAACTTTCTTGCTGCAAAAAAAGAGAACTCATGTATTGGCTTTTGCATATCAACAGTCTGCTAATGTTGTTCCTTTATTGGGGGGATCAGTTTCGTTGTGGGAAAAAAAAATCTACTATATATTTTGTGAAAAAAGGATTACTTTTTCTGTAAAATATTTATACTTTAGCTAGGAAAAAGTGTTTTTTATTGACTGTCATGTGACTTTTGATCAATTTTAAATTTGAGAGTCACTTTTTTACTTTTGTGGTAAAACATTATTTATTAGTACTTTTTTGTAGAGATATTAATATTATTTTACTCTTGGGGGCTTAGGTAAGTATTTAATGTGTTTTTTTTTACTGTGTATTTTTTGTTAAAAAGTTACTTGTTTACAGCTGACCTGTTTTACTGAGTATTGCTGCTGATTAGCTTCCTGGGAATCAGGCACCTATTTTGCTTCAACGATGGAACAAACTACCAGTTCCATAGCTGACCATTTGTTCAGCCACAAAAAGAAAAATTTTGTTAACCAGTGTTTGCCACCACAACAAAATGATATTTGCCTCTGCTGCAGGTGGGTGACTCTGCTGTGGCCAAAGCTGGTTTCTTGGACCACTCCACTTTTTATCGGGTCCTATTAGTGTAGTCCGTCTAGCTACCATGGACAGAAATTAGAAATGTCCTCCACAGCTCTTGGTGTGCTTTTTTGGGCAGGGGGAGAGCTGCTTTTACTGTTCCTGGGTCAGGAAATTATTTATTTATTGCATGTGTTTACAGGGATGGTCAGATTTATTAAATAAGCTACCTATTTTCAGCAGAGGCCTGGGGAGAAAAGTTCCACATAAAAAAAGTGCAATACAAATAGCTAGCACAATTCAAAAGAGTAGACACAAGTACATTTTAAAACAATATAAAGTAGTTACAGTTGAATTAAAGTGAGGTTTGACACCAAAATTAGTGACACTGGGCAGGAGTAGTTTTATTGGTCTTAGTTCAGGGTTTAGTGCAAGCTCATGACCCTTATTAAAGGGATTTTTCATTTTCTGAAGAGATTTGCGTTTGAACTTCAAAATAATTCTGAAAGCATAGATTATGTACTGTTACCACAGATTTCTGATACAGATTCTGTGGAGAGTGTGACATCACATAGGCTCTATGAAAGATTTTCTTTCTCTGAAAATATTTTCCCAATCAGTTGTTTCAGTGAAAGCTTAGTTTCTCAGTCACTCAGAATACATTATGGTTTATTACAACTGAGATTTTCTGAACTTGTTTTTTTCACGGCTAGCAGTTTCCCTGACTGTCAGTCTGCTAACCCCCGAAAAAGCAGATAGAATATCTAAGCTTCCTCAGTTTTTTAAGATTTTATACAATAATCCCAGACCTGACACATGAGCTATTGCTTTTAGTAAACCTGGGTGCTGCTAATCATTTTGTTAATACTAACTCCTCTCCTTTAGACAAGGAAGGAAAGATTTTTGATTAGTCTGGGAAAACATGTATGTTTCTGCAGATCTTGGTTTTAGAATTCTCAACTGTCATGCTCATATATTGGTTCAAAAGGAGGAGAAGAAGTTGAAAGGTGGAAGTCTTCTTATTAGTAGGGTAGTCTGCCAGCTGCTTTTCTGTAGCTATTCATAGGATACTATGAATTGTCTGTCTTTGACTTAGTCTTTTAGTCTACTGATTTCCAGGTGAAATCTTTTTTTCTACCAAAGGTTTTGTGGTGTTGATTGCCTCAGACAAATAATATTTATTTGTGACATAGATTACCTAAAGGGAATCACGCAGGGTCACCAGGATAGAGCATATTTAAGAGTAGTATATTGGCAATACTGTCTGACATTGCAAGTGCTCCTCCTGTGAGTACAATGAGCACCACTTTTCTAAATCTATTTTAGTGCCAGCAAAGGGATAAGAATGTTTACTGTTCTCCCATTGAAACAATCAAATGTCCTCCTTAAGTACACCATCAAGTAGGTTTCCACGTGAAACATAACTGAAGCCAGCTAGTTTCGGAGATTCATCCTTCCACATGATTGAAATTTGCAGGTACATTTCGAGACTTAATATTTGTAAAGTCTTCTTTGTTTTATGAATACTTTTTAAACCTTTACAGTGGCATGTTCCATACTGGATACAAACAGGAAGCATCAAAATGACATCTGGTCTACTTGGCCTGGAACTGCAGATAATTTGTCTTACTTTAGACTTATATAAAACCATCTGAGCTGGATACGAAGGCCATCCTACTGCACTGGCTTTGATGGTTACATGACATTGAAATGCACAGTTATTATATAACTCTCTTGGTGTACCAACACCATTATTTCAAAATTCTTAAAAAAAAAAAAAAAAAAAACTACATAACAAAAGTGGCCATGGTCATCATGGTCAAACTGAAAGGTAGCTTTTAGGTAAAGAATAACTGCAGTGTTAAAGCTGTGTGAGCCATCACATAAAAAGTCATCCACATAAGTGAGAACTCCAGTGACTTTATTATTACCTTCTAGCCAACAGAATACAGCAGGGTCAGTCTGTGATACTCCTTCTTGACATAATTATGTTTTTCACTTTTTTATACCAGAAGAGTGATGTGTCTGCTAGACCATAAACATACTTCTTTAGTTCCACAAGCACCCCATATATCTTGCAGAAATGTAGACTTAATGTCTATTGAATGAACTTTCCTCTTCTTTTGACAGATTATGGCCAAAAAGAAAAATTTCTGAGGTACATGGTGTTTAAACTTTTGTAAATTATTTTCTCCAAAGTTCTTTAAACCTTCTAGCCTCAATATATGCTATGGGTGTTACTCCTTTTGGAGTTTCTTTGAGAGTACACACCCCTAGGAAAATTGGACTTTTGCCCAACTTTATCAGCTTCTTCAAACACATTGTCATCTATCCAACTCTCCATTATTCTGTGCTTTAGACTAAATACCTGACTTCCATATGGGAGGCACAGTTTTTGTTTTGATCAGCTTGTGGTTTAATATGGACATCTTCAAAACATGACATGTCAACAGATCTTTCTGTGCCTTCAATGTCACTTAGATGTAAATATTTCAGGTTACACCAGTTCTTATGTGTCCTTGTAGATTTATCAGCCCACCTTAAGATTCAGCCTGTGGCTGTTTCAGTCTATTGGTATCAAATTTTTCCCTAACCATTTTGGGATTCTTCATCTCATCTTCATATCCATATTTTTAATTCAATAGTAACATTTCTGACCACATCCTTGTTATTTTTATTGGCACACTGGTTCTCTGTTTCCATTTAGATATTATAAAGTCTGGAATGATGCACCCTTAGGCAAATACCAACATGCTTCACACAGTCAGCCTTTTGTAGTGTAACTTCTCTTCCATTTCAGACTTTCATTTGTGGGAGAAAGTTGCGGGTGTAGTTCTGTCCATACTCTCTCAGAATATTCATCATCAACAAATGCTTACCTTGGTACATGTAATGCTGAAATATGTTCTCCTACTGCAATATTCTTTGGGACTCCTCCTGGAGCAGACAACCCATCAATTAGAACAGAAAGGAGATTTGGATCCTTGCCAGACACAAGATGGGAAAGTTGCAGCTATTAACATTCTGCACAGCATTTTTTGATATAAGACCTCAAGCTAATGCCATTTTCCTGGTACAGCCACTACTAGCTTTTACTTTTTTAACATTATTTTTTATAATTTTTTGGTTATATCTTTCTAGAAGTCTTCCCCATACCTGTCAACTGTACAGATTTCTGCAGAATGTCCAGATTTTTGCCTCGTATATTTGGTCTGCTCCTCATAAAATTTTGGTTTTCTGGCAAATGACAGGCAAATCATTGAGGATTGAAGTCAGAAAATAATGCAGACATTTGAATTACATACTTCATACTCTTCAGAAAATTCATGCTAATGCGAAATGTGTTATTCTGTCAACTTTCTATGTTTGTAAGAGCAATATTTAAAACTTGTCTCTATATATGGCTTTGTCCAGATTTCTCTGTCTTAGAAGTTGTGAGGTATACCTACTGCTACAATAATTAAATTGTGTAAATGTTATATTGAATAACTTTTGAGATGGACCATACTTGCTTATTCAGCAATGAATACATCTCTTTAAATTTTATGATGGCCTCTTTGTACCTGTGATGCTTCTAACACTGAATCATGTAAACTGATTGACAACCTGAAGGAGCTAAGTGTAAAGTTCATGTCCATTTCAATCTACAGCAACTGTTTCATTGCTCTCAGAGTCTATGACCATGCTGATAATGGGCATTGATTTAGGTCTGCTAGACTTCAGCAACACTTACCGATGTCAACAATCTGTTTCAAGATTTAAGTGCAGTTGTGGTCCTTGTTTCCTCAACAACAGTTTCTGTACTATATCCATGGAAACTTTTTAATTCTCCTCCTTGGTCATGTTCTCTGAAACTATGAAACTCTTATTTTCATGACTCTCCTCAATGTCCTTATCTGGAAAGCTGACACAACAGTGTCCATAGCTAGTGAAATCAAGTGCCACTGGTTGTTTAAACATGTGTTTTGTCACTTTCCTTGTCCAGGAGTGTTTCTGTCTTTTGTAAGGCTGTCTTACTCAGTAACAAAAGGTATCTCAACTGGAACTATGTGAGTTTCAGTATCCCCCTATTTTGTTTGCATTTTCAGTTTCCTGAGGGAATGTCACATTTTTTATCTCCAACCTTGAAATTTTTACTATTAGATGTATCAGTTTTCAATATCTCTTCCATCTTACTCTGTGTCAATCTCGGATATAACTGTCTAACCCTTCTTTACTACAAACAGCCAGAGTGCATGTAGTATCAGCCATAAAGGTTCTAATAGAAAAATCTTTGCATCTAAAATGAGATCTTTGCCAAAGTTATGCTGCATTCCTTTACATCTTCAAATACTATGTTTTCCTCTGTTATTTTAATTTCTTCACTTCCATTTGGGCAGTTTTTAGCCCAATGAAGGTGCTTTACCATATAGCACTCTTGGTCTCTTACCATAATTATCTAGTAGTTTCATAACAGTAATTTCATGGTAATGGATGTCTCACTTGAGCTATTTTGTCTGCCAAGGCTACTATTTCATTGTCCTTTTTTAATTTTTCCAAATATTTTGGGTTTCTATTACTATCTCTGAAATGAAGCTCATTCCTAAGTAAGGATATGATTAGAGTTCAAAAAATGAGTATTGCTTCAATCTTTGATATTAGCTAAAGTTTTCTTCTTAGCACCAAAATTTACACAGAATTGCTTCCTTGTGCAGTTCATATGGGTTAACATGCTTTTATAACATATTTATGTATGATTGTAAATTCATGTTGTTCTTAGAACTGTCAAAACTGTATGAGTATCTTTTACCACACTGTTTTTTTTCTGCTTGAAATCTTGTTTTTTTGTGACTGTGTCTCAATACGTAAGGGTCTGTAATCACTGAGCACAGCAAATTCAATGACTGCTGCTGCGTTTTTCTATTTTAATAGCTGGTCTATCTGACTTTACTAGGCACTTGCTACATACATTACTCAGATCTGTTGACTAATAATTTAGGACTGTCTTAAACTGTACTGTTTCAAGTTCAACCCTGGTGTTCTTTCTCTTATCTTCCTCCTTGCTACTGCCTTATCACATGTGCCTGCTAAGAGCAGAATGACTTAAAAACCTTTATTGGAGTTAGTAAAGCACAGTTTGAGGTACTTTACACTATAATGTTTTCCATAAAGGCATCACTCTTATTCTTGTATGGTCTTACCAGAGCCTTTTACAGTTTTCTCTTCAGCTTCTTAGCAGATGCACTGACACAGCTTCAACTTGTTAAAATGCCATGCCTTATATTTTAAACAATATTACACTCAATGGCTGCACTGGTGTCTTAGGCTTGGAACTTTGCCCCAATACATGCCAACTACAGAAATGTATCCCTTAGACACATCAGCACACTGACATACCTCTCAACTGCACAGAATGTCTAGATTTTTGACTCATATTTTTGGTCCATTTTTCATAAAATTTTGTTTTCTTGCAAATCATTGGCAAATTATAAAAATTTAAGGTAGAAAATAATGGCAGACATTTGAGTTTCAGACTTCATACCCTTCAGAAAATTAATGCTAATGCAAAACCTATTATTCTATCTACTTTCTATGTTTGTAAGAGCAATATTTAAAAATTATCCCTATTTTTCACTTTATCTCCCCATCATTGTCCAGATTTCTTGCTCTAAGAGGTTAAGAGGTAGGTATGGGGTGAAGCCTAGATAATGACCCAGACCTAAAGACATTTATGAAGTCTAGTCAAACATAAAATCAGAGGGAATAAAGGAAGTTTATGGATGGGTTAATAACAATATGCTGGAGTGATGCAGGTGGTCCGTGAGGCCCTGCATCTTGACCAAGACCAAAACCATGAATGGCATCTGGACTATGTGAATGGTGGCATGCCCATCATGTCTTTGACATTATAAATGCTAACTCTCTTTCACAAATAATTAATCATCCTACTAGGGTCCCCAGTACCTTGGATCTAGTCCTGACAAATATTACCACTTCTTGCACAGCTACATATGTGCCATTATGTATTGTTAAATCAAACCATAATTTAGTGACCTTTTCCACTAAAAGTGGTGGTACTTCCTTTGTAAATTGCTCTCTGTTTAGGGATTTTTCAAAAGCAAACTATCTTCAGTTACTTGACAACTTAAATTCTACTGTAATCCTCATTTGAAGGATTGTATTGCTAGAGCTTCTACATATGCCTCTGACTTCTACTTTCACGTAAATAGTTACAATGTATATAATAAGGCAGTCCCTATCCATAACAAGTATAACCAGAAGTGGTATCTACCACAAGAGGAGTGATTTCTGGCCCAGAAATTGTAGTTTATTGGCTGTTTGGGCAATTTTTCCATGTTTTTCAACTTTCTGGGTTAAAAGCCCGTGTTTGCATTTGTTTCCCACCTTTCCTGTAATTAGTCTAGTCCCAATACAGATTTTCTGTATCCAGGACTGTTTGTAAGCTTCTGAGCAGCTTCAAATTTTCCCTTAGATTTGCTAGTTCTCTCCTCTCCTGCACTTTTACTAGCTTATTAGTCAAGCACTTTACCAGACTTCTTGTAGCAATTATTGTAGCACACAAAAGTCCTACCAGCACTAAACATTCTACAAGGAAACAGCTCCAATACTTATTATTAATGCCACCCCCTCCAGGCATGTCTAAAGGTCAGTTCCCTGTGCTTTCTCCTATTAACCTGGTGAATGTGGGCATCCTGAGGCAATGTATCGACTACCTCATGTACACTGACAACCTTCTCCTCTTACCTCCCAACACTCAGACTTGTGAGAGATGCACTTATATAGACAAATTGGAAGCTACGCACTCTCCAGCCAAGACCAGAAAAGCTGCTCAAGATGAGAAGGTCAACACTTGCACCACAGCATATGGAACACATAGCCTCCAGAACACACACCAGCACTGCCTTCACATAAAAACACAAACCACGCACCCTCCTTCATGGAGGCTCTCAATAAAAATCTACCCAAACAGCAGAGACCTCCAAGGCAGAAATGCACTGGACCACCACAACACAACACTAATCATGGGACACATAACTCTCCTAAGCAGTGTGCCACTTAACCAAAGCTCCTAAGGCAAAACAGCATACCCAACACATTAGTCTTAAGTGACTTGATGGTGAGGCACACTGATGTCCCACTCACTAGGTTGAATAAGGAAAAAGTAACAGTCAGCTGCCTGTCAGGTGCCAGCATCTGCCACATAATGCATGCACTCAGGTCCCTCAATAACAGGTACAAATATGACTCTGTCATTGTACATGTGGGTGTGAATGACCTGAGATGTACCTCCCTGGACTACATGAAAAGAGACATGCAGGAGCTCTTGGATTATGTAGCCCAGGTGGGTATGATCCTAGCCCTGAGCAGCATTCTACCATCACCCAGAATGATACCACAGTATAAGCAGAAAATGGTTTCTGGTGTCATTATAAGGGTATCCAGTATCTGTCTGCCTGGGATGACATGATTGACAGACCTCGATGCTTTGCCAGAGATGGCCTGCATCTGTCATCCCTGGGTTTCTGGATACTGGCCAAGGCTCTTGACACTCCCTTTAGTACCTTTTTTAGGCAGTTTTCCAAAGACCAAATTACCACCGTAACCACTACAAACAAATGCAATCTGAAGGTCATCCTGCTCAACGCTAGAAATCTAAATATCAAAATGCACTTGCTTAAAGCACTTCTTAAAATGGAGAACATCAACATTTGTGCTGTAACTAAGACTTGGTTCAAGGCAGCAGAAAGCACCCCTGCACTACCAGGCTATAACTCCTTCCACAACTTTCGGCCCCAGAACTTGGACCGAAGCTCCAAAGGTGGTGGTGTTTCCATATTCATAAAGGTTGCACACACCTCCAGACTGGTAGCCCAACATAATGCATCAGAGATACTTCAGGTGCAGCTAACATTGGGTAAGACAGTGATTCGGGTCATAGCCTGATGCAGGTCCCCAACCATGTCACAAGACTCACACTCCACTTTCCTAAGCACCCTGGAGAATATTAGGGTCCAACCTAACACTCTCATACTGGGCGACTTCAAATACCCCTTCATTAACTTGGAAAACTACTCATGTACCAATACATGTGCCCAACATTTCCTGGAATTCATTAAATCCAATGCCCTGGACCAGCTCTTTCTTACCCCCACTAGAGGAAGCAACATCCTTGACCTGATCATTACTAATATGGGCAACCATTGCTCTACAGCAATAGTCAACTCCTCCCTAGTTAGATCTTACCCCAAACTAATCACCTTGTAAATCCACATCTTTTCCACCCCACCCCACCCGCAAAGGCGACCACCATTAAAACATTCTCCAAAGCTAACTTTGGGCTCCTAAAAACAGAGGTGGCTAACTTCATGGCACCCATGCAAATGGGGAATAGTTGCATGATGGCCGAATCATACACCAATGCACTGTATGAACACGTACACAAATGCTCGCCATACCCAAAAGAACCAAGATGCTCTCCTCCAAAAAAGGAAGCCAATCTGGTGGTCCCCTGCCATAAACAAACTCTACAACAGAAGGAGGAAACTGATGTGGAATAAGGTGAAGTCCCAAGACAGGAAAAACTCCCTTATCAGCCTCAACAAAAAGTTGAGATCCCTCATCAAATCCTCTAAAGCTAACCCTGAAAACAGAATTGCAGCAGATAGTAAAGACAACCACAAGGCCTTCTACAGTTATGTAAAGAATGTCCACAGCAATACCCAGATTTGCTCTGAGCTACTGCACGATGGTACCTCCTACGCTGAGCCACCAGATGTTGCCAATGTACTGGATGACAGATTCAGTGCCAACTTTATGCCTGCCCCCAAAGGACTAATCACAATACCACTAGATTGCCTGGCACCCAGTATTACTGTTGCACAGGTTAAAACAGCACTGTCCAAGTCCAAGAATACAGCTTCTATGGGACCTGACAATATCCCTGGCTGTGTTCTACATGAACTACAGAGTGAACTGGCACCTCACCTGTGTGTTATGTTCAATCACAGCCTCACCTCAGGCTTTGTCCTTTCCGAATGGCGCACTGCTACAGTCATTCCTCTCCACAAAGGAGAAGTGACTACAGACCCTGGGAACTATCGCCCCTTAGCCTGATGAGTCTGATATGCAAAGCTATGGAACGCATCATCACAGACCTAATAAACAAGGATATAGGGAATCTCCAAACTCTGGATCCCACACAGTTTGGTTTTGTGAAGGGTAGATCATGCTTGCTCAACTTGGTCGACTTCTTTAAGTCAGTCACCAGAGCTGTGGATGAAGGCAAGGTGGTTCATACAGCCTACCTTCATCTGGCCAAGGCCTTAGATACCATTCCCCACTCAGGAATCATAGAAAAACTCACTAAGCTAGGCATCAAACCCTATATCACTAGGTGGGTTGCAAACTGGCTCACAGATAGAACCCACAGTGTGAAAGTAGCTAACTCCAAGTCAGACTGCCAAACAGTCATGAGTGGAGACCCACAAAGTTCAGTCCTGGCTCCTCTTCTGTTTGGTATCTACTTCTCTGAAGTCCAGGCCAACACAAAGGGACTCTGGCTAACAAAGTTTGCAGATGACTGCAAGTCGGGAGCTATTATTAACTCCCCAAGTGATGTTGACATCCTACAGAAAGGCCTCACTGAGACCAACGACTGGTGTCAGAACTATGGCCTTAAGCTCAATGCCAAAAAATGTGTCATCATCCCCTTTGGGAAAAACCTGGTTCCCATGAATTACCATATTGATGGTAGTCCACTGAACACAGAAGGCATTATAAGAGATCTGGGATCACAGGTTGACAGCAACTTCTCTTTTGACCACCACATTGCCACTGTGGTTAGAAATTCCTTCTATGTGGCACATCTCATTACTAAGGGTTTTGCATCCAGGAAGAAGGAGGTCATTGTCTCCCTCTACTCTTCCCTCATTAGGCCAATCATCGAGTACAATGCCCCATTTGGCATGTATCTCATTGGACACCTGCAACAACTGGGGAGGCCACAAAAGTACCTCACAAAGAGGATCCTAGGCCTTAAACACTTGTCCTATATGGACAGACTCAAAACAACTCCAACTATTCTGTCTCATATTGCCTACTTAGAGGTGATCTCTGCTTGACTTACAAAGCCACGTCTGATCCAGCTCTGTTAGAAATGCTACAGCTAAAGAAGTCCAAGTCCCTCCACACCACACGTTCCAGAGACCTCAATCTCATTATCACAATCAACAGAACATGCTGGAGCGACAGGTTCATAACCCGGAGACTGCCCATGTTATGGAATAGACTTCCCATACATGTCAAACAGAGCACCTCAGTGGTCCTCTTCAAGAGAAATCTTGATGAGTGGATGGGAAATAGAAAATTCACCCCGGGGATCACTCCAATGGCTCTACTCAACAGATGCACTGGGAGCTAAGCTCAGGTGGCAAGATGCCAGGGTAATCATATGGGCTAGGCTTGTAAAGGCTCCAGGGCCATTAGCCTACTACACACCTATGAACCTATGAAGTTCCTGTGGTGGAATCCCTATAAATAAATTATATAACAAGAGAAGGAAACTGATTAAGCTAATAAGAGAACTTATTTTATCTACTTTAAGAGCAGACTTAAGCAAGCTATCAAAGAGCTTAAGGGGAACCATTACAAGGCTCAAACAGAGTATGAGCTTAAAATATCCATTAGAACCAGAAATAACTGCAAAGTTTTCTTTAACTGTGTCAGGAAGCTAAGGACTAACACCCAACAGTGTTCGGAGCTAGTCCACAGTAACACTGCACTCTCTGATCAAAAAGCAACAGCTAATATCTTAGATATAAAAGTGCAAATTTTATTACAGCCAAAGTTATAGCTATCTCACAGGTTCCACATTTCCAGACACCCCCTTTAATTATTATGGAACAATTTGCCCTTTCAAAAACTAAGAATACTTCATCCATAGGCCTAATAACATACAGGGTTGCCTGAGTATCAGTGCCAAATATGGTATTTCTGAACCCCTACTTAAACTCTTTAATCTAAGCATCTCTACTGGTTAAATTCCTGAAGCCTGGAAAACAGCTATTGTAATGTCATTATACAATGATGACTTAACCATGGACCATGGCACATTACCTCAAACTTCATTAATCTGGACAATGAAAATCTCTTAACTTTACACACTGATCAATTTGGCTTTATTATAGGAGGATCCTGTCTCTTTAACCTCATTAAATTATTTGAAAATGCAAATGAAGCGGTGGATAGTGGTTATACAGTGTATACAGCATATCTAGACCTGGTCAAGGCCTTTGACAGTATTCCCCATATAGGTATTATTATTAGACTTGCAAATCTGAATATAAATCCTTATATTGTGTGACGGATAATAAATGGCTGTATGACAGAACCCATGTAATTACAGTAGCAGGTGCTACTTCTGAAAGTAAAAAAGTTACTATTGATGTACTGCACAGCTCACTTTTGTGTCCTCTCATATTTGGCATTTTGTTTCTCAGACCTTCAGAGCAGCACTTTTGGCCTATGGTTAACTAAGTGTTATTATTCAGTCATTGCCTAACTCTCAATTGCTCCAACATGGCTTACATCATGTTTACAACTGGCACAAGGACAGTGGTCTCAAACTAAATGTAAAAAAATGTAGCACAGTTCATTTTGGTAAATAAAACCATACCCCTTCAATCAGCCACTGTTGCAAGAGAACTGTGTACTCTTGTTGATAATTCCTTATCATTTGACCATCATGTCTCAGCAGTAGTTAGGAAAGCCATTGTTTTGGCCCATCAAGCCATCTCCACTAGATCCACAGAAGCCTTAATTCCTCTTTACGTATACCTTATCAGACCCATTACTGAATATAATGCAGCTTTCAGCATATATATACCTAAACATATAGCGCAACCTGACAGACGTCATAGATTCATAATTGAAAAGATCAATGACATCAAAAATCTTAGTTTTCAGGACAGACAGGCAGCCCTTTCTCTGTACTCAGTCTCTAACAGACTCCTCTATGGAGATCTAGGTCTAGCCTTTCATGCCATGAAACAGCCAACCCTAGTTGATCTGCTTTTCCTTCACAAAACTAATAGTACATAAAATACTTAGTTAAGGGGGCTAAACCTTCATCAGCAGATAAATAAGACATATTGACATGCTTGATTCATATCCCAAAGTATCCCTCATTTCTGGAACAGACTTGCACTACATGTTAAGTACAGTAGCATCCTTGCCACCCTCAAGGTAAACATTGATAACTGGATGGGCAGCTACAGATTCTCTCCTGGTCTATCTTGTCTTGTCCCCTTTCAGGCTAGAGGGAAATTTTGAATAGTGTTTTTTGGCTAGGCTTGAAATGGTCTGCAGACTGATTGCCTGGTCCTTATGTATGAATGGATGTTTTTTGTCAATTCTGGAGAGGGTGGGGACAATCCTACAAAGAGGCCATGCATATCAGCTCATAGCTGCTTTATGAGTAATGTCAGCATACAGGGGTAGGACATTCTATCATTGTTTCAAGCCATTCTGTATGGTCATCAGTGATAGTTTCCCTGTTTACTCTCCTCTTGCATCCAGTTTATGAGTCCAATACAGAGGAGTTAATAACCTAAGTTACACTAAATAACATGCTGTCAAGGGAAAGAGGGTTTGGTGAAGATACATGACCATGAAAATCAGCCTAATCCATGTAACGTCCATGGATCTGAAAAAAAAAACAGTGTTGCAGAGAAATATTTATATGATGCAGGACTTACAACTAGAGTCAGAATAATTACAGAAACCTGGACTTTAAAGTTATGTCTAGAGTATCAGAGAGTACTATGGAATATAGTCATGCCTGGATGCAGATAAAGATGTTATCTGTCAGGATGCTATAGTCAGAGAAGTATGAACGTGTGGGTACAGTACTGAGCAGTGTAAGATCTAAAGCAGCTTGCAACAGCAAGTCAGTAGTGGGTCATAAATACTAATACCAGGATGGATAGGGAAATTGTAAAAATAAACTCACATACCAGTCTTGGTATACAAAGCTTTATTATCCCTTATCAAATACTTCTATGATAGGCTTTGTTATGCTAATAAAATGTAGTTAAATGAGTGTGGAACTTGGAAAATAGCATTCATAGTTGTGATTTACATATTACCCAATTGTCCATGAGTACTTGTCGCATACTTGCAGAAACATATATAGAATTACATAACAGTAAAAATCGTCTGCACAATCTACTGGCAACATTGGCACACAGGTAATATAAAATATTTTCAACAAGCATTATGTTTAATAGACAGTGGAGCAACCACATGTATAATGAATATTATAGTGTTATAATATATGCTAGGCAGGATAAAAATCATTTTTTATGTTGCCAAGATATTTGTACAGTTAATGGATATGTATATTTATTAGAGCTTTAGCATTAAAGCAACTTTGTGCTGTTGTAGTATAGTATGCCTGATGTACCAGTTATTGCAGTAAAATTGGAGTCCTCATTTGTTACTTTACCTTGGTCCTTTTTCTGCCATTTAAAATCAAGTAGTTATTTTAGCAGGCAGTAAATGCATCTATTATACATGACCTGTTAACTTAAGTGAATTCTGCTGAGTAATTGTAGTATAATATTTTGGAGTATAGCTTATTATGCATACATTGTACCAGCACAGAATGCCAACACCACAATTAAAATGAATATTATATATAGTCAAATATAAGTTCAGTTAAAATGACAACATTTATTATTAATTGAAGGCACCTAATATGTGTCTGGCATATTACAAATCTATAAAGTGATGTGTTATTACATATTGTCTTAACTGTTAAACATCTTTCTGATAAAATGCACAAACATCTAAGGTGAATAGGTAACTGAGACTGAAAATGGTCATTTTTAATAAGTGCTCTACCTATTTAACAAATGACTACTAAATAAATACATACATGAAAAAAACAAAACAGCTAAAGAGAGTAGCTGAAGAACAGGTCAATGGCTGCAATATTGTTATGCTTTGTATTCTTTATAAACAAACACTACAAACTAACCAAAAGCATATACTTATAACAAGCTAACACATTAAGTATCACATCACTACTCCTTTACCTATGTATGTCACTTCTGGGGTACAATGGATATCACAAGTCTCCTGTCATGTAATTGTATAAACTCTCCTACAAGTATTCAGCAAGTACTTGTGGGCGACTGGGTAATACGTGGATCATAACTGTTTAGAGCCTTTCCTTTTATCAGTACGATAGAGCTGGTTAGTACAGTTACTACTACTGCTTAGGGTTAGTATTTCACCAAACTGTTACAGTTAATCTGTGTTCACAGTAATAACATTACTAATATGTGTGAGCCAAGAGTGACACTATGTTACACATTGAATTCAGAACTGTACTCAGATATACTCACACTGCTCAGACTAGCACATATTAGCAGATATCAGCTGCATGTCTACTGATGTATAACCATACTGCACTTAACTGTACTGTGCCTGTAATATTCAAGACAAACCTGAAAAGTCCAGATATTTCTGTAACACTCCTCAGCCTTTGTTCTGGTGATATGTCCTGTATATACCCTGTTTATCTGCTGGCTGGTGCTTCTGCTGGATGGGATGACTTCTGAGGAAGTGCAGCTCTCCTGAACCCTACTCTCTACAAATTCAAAATTATACAGCTTCACTCAAATATGTAAACACCCACCAGGCCAGGTTCACCGGCTGATACGATCTGGTGATAGGGTGCAAGAGAGGAATGAGACTGAAAGGCAACATTGCTGCTCACAATGAATGGCTTTACACAGTTCTGGGAGACCCAATCCCTTCAATTATGGAATTATTAGACGAGCACTACAAACTGTTAGGCATAAGCATCTCTTTAGGTGAGTCCACACCCCTTCTACAGCTGTGACTGCACATTCACCTACTCTGGCCACTGGCCATGCCTCTATATTTAAGTGAGGCTTCCAAAATGTCCTGCTTCACATCAGCGTGCTACCCCCATGTCTCCTATGAAGAGGAATGTGCAGCCATAGCCTCATTATTCTTCCCTTCCCCTACCAGTTCTTATAGCTGCTTGGTATATCATCTGAAACTAGCCTGCCTGGGTTATAGTAAAGATGCTATCCATCCAAACCACCAAAAGTGGCTTCTGTACAAGTTATTTGCCCATCCTTTCGACCCAAAAAGGGTTTGCAGACACTGACACTGTGCCATAAGTCCCCTAATGAGGTCCACTGATGATATATGGTACTAAACACAAAACATGACCACCATTATGCCATATAATTCTGAAATATTCACATAAATGGGATTATCTCCAAATGTTTAAATAATGTAGCTGCCTTATACTTAGGTATGTCTACGTATTTTTTGTAATATCAGTCGTACTATGTCACTTTTTAGGTCCAGTGTGAAAATGTATATAAAGTACATTTGTGTAAGTAAACTTACCACAACAGTAGCTGTTTGAATGATCAATGCTGCTGTACACTTAGCTACATGGGTCATATCTTGCTAAGCAGCAGGCCAAATTCCAAAGCTTAAGGGCACCTTCCATGTACCCAAAACGTTAACTAGCTTGAGCAGAGCTAAAGAAATAGAGTAGCCTGGTGCCAAGCCTTTCAGAGCTTTCAAGCCAAGTAAAAGAAGGAGGCAAGATCCTTGAGAAAGTGAATGCTAGGAAAATAAATATAAAACTCCTTACCCTGGCAATAAAACATACAAAAAAATAAGGGGGATGGAGGAAAGGAAGTAGCAGAAACATTCTTGAATAAAAACATCTTCCTTTCTGAGAAGGAGAAATAACTTCTATCATCCCCTGAGTTACCAGAGGGATGAGAGTAGGAAAAAAGAAGTTTGATCTGGCAGGGGTGAGGAGGAAACCCTTGAAAAGGATGAAGAAAATCCCACTGTCGTGTATCTCTGATGAATAGCTCTCAACCCATTTGTCTGAGATCATTGCCAAACAAAAAAATGGGCAGCCAAAGTTTAGGAAAGAAGGTAGAGGGATTCTGAAGATAGTCATTCAGACTTGTTAGATTGTCCTTGTTTCTTAGGAGCCCCTCCTTTCTTTTTGGAACCCCCATACACATGCTTTTTAAAAGTCTGCTTACCAGCAGCTTGGTCTGGGTGTTTATTTTGCTTTCTGTAAAATATTGCAGTGGTACTGTAAAACCTTTGAAATGTTTGGTGAGGGAAGGCTGATAAATCTAAAAAACTCCCTGAATCAGCTTCCCCTCACTCAGCACATCAACACACCTTTTAAGAACGTCTGCAGCAGACTGTTCAAATACAACCTCTCTATCTAAGGGAAAATTCAAAATTTTAATTTTATATATTCAGGAGGATTTTGTGTATGCAGCCAAACAAACCTCATAACAACGCCAGTAGTAACAAGTCTGGAAGTGGCATCAGCTGAGCCACAAGCACATCTCAAGGACTGTTTAGTCACTCGAGACACAAAAGCAATAGATTACACAATGATAATCATAACGCTACTTATATTCTCAAAAGTGGCATGCATAAACTTTATCATATTGGCTTGTCAATTAAGAATTCAAAAAATAAGTGTTGCAGAACAAATGAGGCTCGGGAAGAAACCAATTTATCTAGGGACATCTTCAGGAAAGGTTCGGCAGGTGGGGATGGAAGGGTTACTTTGGGAAAGTAGGAGGTTTGGGGAGGAAATGAGCTAAGTGCAAGGAGGGGCTTAACTGGTTTTGTGTGAGTAACTGGGTTAGGAGTCAAGTTTTGCAGTGAACTTGTTAAGTACAATGTCTGAGAAAACCTCTAGGTATTTCAGAGAGCAGGTAGGCCTCAGGTAACAGTGGGGCATGGAAGTGCTGGGTGAGTGATTTAATTTTTTTATTTTCTCTCCATTGTTTTCTTTTCTCTCATTGACTGAGTGGTTGTGGTTGCTGTTATGGGTTATTGAGTAGTCCTTAGGTATTAGGGGAGTGGCATTTGAGTTATTTTATCTTAGTTGTTGGGGAGTTGGGAGGATGCCTTGTAGTTGGGCTGAGTGGGTTGTTTCACAGATGAGCATCAGATGGTTGGTGGGGTATGGTCTAAAACTACAAGCAAGGTGGGAAAGGGGAAAAAAAAGCAAGTGAAAGGATGAATACAAGGCATATTCTTACTTGTAGCAGCAGGGCTGGTGGGGCTGCATGTGAGGTTGTTGTCTTTTGCCCGTGCCTTTCGACTGTGCAGATGTGTGCAGGGTGTCCAGCTTTTTGACTCATACGTTTGGTCCATTTTTCATGGGGTGGTATTTTTTTTTGGCAGATTTTGTGCCCTTCTGGGGATCCATGCTGATGCAGAGCTGCTGTTCCATTGGCCTTGCACTGTGGGAGTGGTGTTTGGATTGCTTCTGGTTTGGTTGTTTGTCTCCCCTTTGTTTGTGGCTTTGCCCAGGTGTTTGTGACCAGTTTTTAAAGTAGTTGTGGAGCTGCATTTCCTGTGGTTCTTGTTCTGGCTGTATTTTTGTTTATGGATTTTTGTGGAGTCTGCTGTCCATTTGTGCAGTGTGTTGTAGGTTGGGGTGGTCACTTTATTGGGCGGTATAGGTGTTGGTTTGGTGTTATGGTGTTTTGGTAGTCAGGTGGAGTGAGCGACAAATACCTTTTTGTGGGCTGCAAGCTCCTTGAGGTAGCAGTGCATTCTGCACATGCATGGTGGGGCTTGGAGCTTGTAGTGAGTGAAGCATGTCTGCATTGATGGTTGGAGGGTGGTGGGTGTCCAGGGAAGGGCTCGCATCATATCTGTCAATGGTACAGATTGGCAGTTACTGAAGAGGTCTAAAGCCACACTTGTTAATGAGTAGTGGTTTTTTTTTTTTTTTTCCTTCCTGACTTCTTTGCAAAATGTCCAGATGTTTTATCTCATACTTTTGGCTTTTCTTCATTTTGTTTTCTGGCAACTCATTGCCCTGTTACAGAGGATAGAGGTCAGGAGTTGGTGACGGGCTTTTGAGTTCAGGCTTCATTCTCGTCATGCTATGTTATTCTATCAGCTTTATAACTTTGTAGGAGCAATATTTAGGGGTTGTCCCTATTTTGGGCCTTTGCCCCTCTGTTGTTTACAGGTTTGTCCAGAATTATTGCTTTAAGAGGTTGCAAGCATATCTCTCAACTGTACAGATTATTGCAGAATGTTCAGATTTTGTGTCATAATTTTGGTTTGTTTTTCTTAACATTCTGGTTTTCTGGCAAATTAGTACCAAATCATTTGAGACTTATGTTGGTAAATAGTAATGACAGTGATTTGAGTTTCAGACTTCTTAACCTTCAGAAATTCATGCTGGTGCAAAATTCTATCAGCTTTCTAGGTTTGTGAGAGCAATACTTGAGAATTGTCCCTATTTTTGGGCCTTTGTCCCACTTTTATTGGTGGCTTTGTCCAGATTTCTTGTTCTAAGAGGTTGAGAGGTATGGCTTGAGATGTATGGCTCACACACACTTTTGCTGCTGTCTGCAGTGAGTGGACCTTGCAGCTGCCCAGATGTGGAAGAATGGCTAGATTTTATTTCATAGTTTAGGTCCATTCTTCATCAAGCTTTGTAGGGTTCCCAATTCTGAGTCCTCAGACCTGACAGGTAGCTTATAGACAACATTTAGGGGTTAGCACAGTGATAATGTGTTTGCCTCATAGAAGCAAGATAAAGGGTTTGATTCCCATCTGTGACTGGGGGTAACAGAGCCTGTTATGTATGAATGGGGCTGAATTAGTTTTTCCATCACTTTCTCTAAGAGGTTGAGGGAAAGACAAGTGTTTAACAAGAGGGCACAGACAGGGACTCACTTTTAACATTGCTTTTAAAGCTGGGAGATTGCTTGTGTGTCGGAAGGTGGGTGGGCAGGATGTTTCTGGGTGGTGTTGGGTCAGAACTTTAGTAAATATCATTCTTTCATTGTCTTTACTAGTGTGCTTGGATACATTCACTCACATAGTCATAATCGGTTTGCAGTCAAAGTATGTTTGATGCAGATAATGCTAAGTATGGTGCCTTTTCAGCAAGTTGAAGTGGTAAGTAAATGGATGCAGCAGAGAGGGGCCTGTGGGTGTTTGTATCTTGTGAGAATGACTGGTTGAGTGAAGATGGTGGCTTTTCTATAGCAGTGAGTGCCACTCCTACATGCACACTTTCTATCTGAAATCTGTTGTAAGCTTGGTAATATTATGGGGGTTATGTTAGGTAAAGCCTTCCCTTTAACACGGATGCTGTCGCAGGCTATGGAATGGTTTATTTTTTTCTTTACACCAATTATTGTCCTCACTGTAGTTGTAGAATGTGGGAAATTTGAGAAGCACCTGTCAGAAGCAGTGCTTCAGCATTTCGTCACAACTTGAGTGACCAAAATGCTCTAGCGGTATGTTCATAGGTCTCAACCTTCCATCTTCAAAATGAGAAACACTGCCTCTCATAATGTGGAATAAATCGGCAAAATGTGGAACACTTACTAATGGATTACTAACAACTTTAACTAAGAAGCTCATAGGATGGTTAAAATGTGATATTTTCACTTGTAGAATAAGCTTTTACTGAAATAATATGATGCTAGTTTATTTACCATTGATATCAGTTAAACTGCTAACACTGATTGGGTGACAAACTCTGTCAGTGTGGAACATCATGCAACATGAACGTTTTAGTACCCCAAATGAGGAACGTTCCTCGAAATGAGGTACACTTGAGAGGTATGGGTATGTTATGGATGTATTTTCCTTTTGTTTTTAGCTTCTTAAGTTTCCTTGCTGTGTACATGTTGCTGTTGGAGTCACTTGTAAAACAAAGCAGCACATGGGAGAAGCTGCCAAGGCTGCACTAACAGATGAATAAGTAGTTTTGTTTAAACTAAAATAATCTCTCATCTGCAGTGTGTAGCTGTAATACTTGAGTTGATAGCTCACGTTATGTTCTGCATTTTAATAGGTGTCATAACACCATTTTTGCTGTAGTAATTTCCCCAAAAGGATTTTTTGAGGAATAAGGAAGCACCATGTTATTGGAGATAGGGGATGTGAGGTGGTGTAGTGGTTGTGAGTTGATGAACAAGGTAGGCCCTTAGCAGCGCCTAATGTTGTCAGTAAGAAGTTTTGGTTTTAGGTGTGTGCAGAGGATTAACAGTTTTCTTTTCTTTTGCAGATGGGGAAGCACAAAGTTTGCATCAGCCAGTGGCCCGACGGACGTGTACTTAATAGGTGATGGATGCTGCTACTGTGGATGTTCTGGCCTGTGGAGTGGTGCACAATGAGGTCACAGGTAATCCTACTTTATTAGGTGCTCATTTAGGCACAGTTTAGGAGTAGTGTGGGGACAGGTGAGGATGAGGTACATCAGGGGCAGGGTGAAACAGGTTTATACTTTATTTATGGGGAGTTGGGGGTTGTCCACAGATGGGGTGGAGTCACAATAACATGAGGTTGGGTTGGACTTAGTGGGTATGGTAGTTGGGTATAAGTTTTACTTTGGCAAGTCTATGCTGATGGGTTGATCGGTGGTCTGTGCTATTTTGAGAGTTTAGCACTGCTCTCCATTGGATCAGGCAGATGTGGATGGGCAGTCAGAAAAGGTTTGTTATCTGGATGATTTTTTAAGAGTAGGTGAAGTGTTTGACAAAGCATTGCAAGGTATGCATGTGTTTTGGGGATGTGTGAGGAACTGGATCCATTGTCTAGGCAGAAGTTTGAAGGCCCAAGCAAGGCATTGTTTTTCTGGGATTCCTAGTAGATGCAGGCCATGATACGAATGTAACACGTTTGAAAAAAAAAAGATTAAAGATGTCATGGAGCTCTTCAAGCTCCTGAATTTTGCATGTTGGACAGTTCAACTGGGTTGTTTTGTTTCTGGGTGCATATTTCTTTTTAGAGTAGGTAATTTGTATGGCGTTTTGGCCAGCGGATTGACTTGCTCAAGATAATTTGCAATTGTTTACAGAGGTGGTAGGAAGTATTAGGATGGGGTTATATTTTTGGGGGAATGGTTTTTGGCTTGCTGACCAGCAGGATGGAAGGATGTTTGTAGGAGGGATGTTACTGATTGTTGTTAGTTTCAGTTTGGCTGTTACCAAAGGTATAGCAGGAGAAGTTGCAGAGGAAAAGGTTCATTTTCATTTGGACAATAGGGCAGTAGTAGGAGTCCCGGATGTTACCAGGCAAGGTGTCAGGCTGGCTTGGAATGATCAGATGTGTGGTACAGGATTCCTGGGAAGCTTTTGATAGGAAGGCATGTGGTAGGGCATTGTAAGATGTTAAATTGTGTGTTGCAGATGCTTGAGAAGGAAGGAGTTTGAGGGGAAGGATTGTTGAAATATTGGGTTTAGGCTTTGGAACAAGGCAAGGCAGTTCAGTCAGACAAGGTAGATTTAGCTGCAATTAGTATAGTTGCACAGGTGGCAGAGTTACATGACTTTACAGAATTTTGGACTGTGGTTGTATGTTGAAGGATTAGGGTAGGATTGACAGGTGTGAAGACTGCCAGACAATGGCTATTGACACTTCAGGTTTGAAGGTTTTGTTGCAGGGATTCACGTTGGTAAATAGAGATTAATTTGACTATACTTGCAGCTAGTATTGGGAAAAAGACTGAATGTGATTGTGTGTCCAGGGGGGTTGGGTTTAGGTTGCTGTGGTTCTCATGGTGGAATCATCACGACTTTTTTTTGTTCAGTAAGGGCAAGGGAGATGGTGTGTTGTGTTATGATATGATGAGCCTTTATGAATTCGTTGTGTTTGTTGAGAGAGGGTTTTGTTTCATTCTTTGTGCTTTGGAAGAGTATCAAATTTAGCGGGAAGGCATATTGATTGAAGTCAGATGGATGAAGGGTTGTGTTTGGCTCATCCAGTGCTTTGCAGTATGTTTACAGATTGGTAACAGTAGGGCTTAAACTATTATAAATTTAAATCTAAATTTGAAAATCTCATTTTCATATATATTGTAAACAATGGGTGGGTTAAAAAAGCATATAACTCTTTACCGTCCTGGTAGTACATTTGGCAGCTAACAACCAAGACATAATTTGGAAGCTACATTTGGTAGTGAGGAGTATTGTATAGTTGGAGGTAGTACCACGGTTATTTTGGCTTTGGATAAGGGCTCATTGCTTTGTTAATGTTAGCATAGTTAGGCAACTGGCTGCTTGGGGCAGTTATATGATAGGGCATTGGGATGTCAATGACGGTGATCCAGTTTGGTTTAGTGAGGACGGGGTACACCTGGATGATTTTGGTTTGACCTCTTTAGTGTACACTTACATTTGGTTTGGAAATTTTGCTGAAGGTTTTAGAGTGATGAAGGGGAACAGCTTGTGGCAAGCTAGTTGGTGGACAAGAGGTGCAGGCTTGTCTCTCTTCTATTCCGCTTCTGGTGTTGTACTGTTAATTCAATGAGTTTGGAGAATGAAAGTGAGTGGTGGGACACTGCTTCATAAGTAAAGTAAGCAAGCGGATTTGGGGACACTGCTTCTTAAGTAAAAATAAGCAAGTGGAGGTAAGGATGCTACTTATCTGGTCAAGGTAAGCAATGTTATACTGCACTAGTAAATGGTTATATGGATGTTCATGCTGTGATCAATAAATTAGAATGTTGCTCATAAACATCATCAAATGTCATTTGGTGTGGGTTATTTATTGAAGTAGATTGGAACATATGAGGTTTGGGGACAAACCAATTTGTCCAGGGACATCTTCAGGGAAGGGTCAAGTAGGAATTGTTATAAGAGTTAAGATGGTAATGGAAGAAGGTTAGGGTGGTGGGAATATAAGGATTAAATTAGGAAAGTAGGAGGTTTGGGAGTAAATGAAGAAAGTGCAAGGAGGGACTTAACTGGTTTTGTTTAAGTATAACTGGCTTAGGGATCAAATTTTAGCATGAACTTGCTACCTACCCTCCCTCCCTCCCTTAGGAACATTCGGGATTGTGTGATTACATTTATAGGTTTGGTGTTTAGGCAGGGAAGAGGGGTAGGCTTGTTCCTCTTCTGTCCCCCCTCTGGTGCTGGATGGTTAATTCAATGAGTTGGGGAATGAAAGTGAGCGATGGGACACTGCTTGATAAGTAAAGTAAGCAAGCAGAGGTGAGGAACCTGCTTCATAAGTAAAATAAGTGAGTGGAGTTGAGGACGCTGTTTATTTGGTTATGGTGAGCGAGGTTACACTGCCCTAGTAAATGGTTATATGGATGTTCATGCTGTGATCAATAAATTAAAATATTGCTTAATAAAGTTATGTTTATGGAAATTTAATAAAGGTCATCAAATGTCATTCGGTGTGGTGTATTTATTAAAGGGGATCGGGACAAAACACTTTTTCACCAAATATTTCAGTGACTTTCCCATCCTTGTCAGAGTGGAAGAGAATAACATTTACCAGATGTTTAGCAGCAGCAGCTGGATTTACCAAGGAAATCAGTGCTGGCACTAATCTGGGATGTGAAGAAATTGACACTATCATCTTTACTAGCATGTCTGGCTGAGGTTTTGTACATAATTTCAGATCAGCTTGTGTGTGTTATGTGCCAGCATGACTAGCTATGATATTGTAAATAAGTTCTTACATGTTGACTAATACAGTATTTGTACAGGATGTTTAAAAAAGTTGAACAGTGTTCTGTTACATGTCTAACTGCAAATGTTTGTACAGGAGTTTCTAAATGCAGACTGTCTCAGAGTCAGCTGATCTACAGATGATGTCATTGTTATGTATTCAGATGCTCTGTATTTACTGTCAAGAGACTGAAAGACAGGAATGAACTTTAAAAGAACAGCTGTTTGTTGATTTTTAAAGTGTGAAATGAAAATAAGAACTGGAGCAGTGCATTAAGTTAACTTAGCTTATAAAAGAGCCTGCTGAAGACAACAGCTGTTGTCCATAGTTGAGTTGTGATCACAGTTGTACTGAGCAGTGGAATAGCTGATGCCCAAAGGGCTCACCAAGAACTGTAAGCCTGCCTTTGCTCTTTTGTAATATTTAGTTTAGTTCAGGGACAGTGTTCTTCAGTTAGATAAGAAATTATAGCTAATTACAGTTTTTCTAAATGCTGAATTTCTATCCTTCAACATTAATTTCATTTTTCTGGTGATTGATTTCTGTTTGTTTATTGAAATTACCGGGTTTTTTTTTTTACATTTTTAATCATTTTGCTCATTATTAAATATTTTTATTGTCTTATATTGTGGCTGATCAATCAGTGTATTCTTTAGTGAGAGTGCCTATACCTGTTTTTATAATTCCTGGGCCACTCTAAGACCCTGGCTGCTTTAGGTTATTTGCTACCATTTGTTTTGATATCTAAATTTAATAACTGGACACCCCTCTGAAAGAGCATGTAGACATTCTGACTGGTGGCAGCATTTTACCATATCATTTGGGGAAGGGGCACAGCTGGAAATCTGTGTCAGGCTTTCCAAGAAGTGTTTGTATGTGTGAGACTCAATTTATTTAAGTGTGAGTGTATCAGAGTTCTTAAACTGGGACACATTGCTCTGGAGTGTGTAATAAGGAGTTACATTAGGGGTGGGCAGAAGTATACAGCCCAGTTTCAGGTTAAAGAGCATGTTCCTGTTCTGCTCTTAGGGGAAATTGTGAAATATTACTTCCATTTAAGTGACAGTCTAACACTGGAGTCAGTAGTGAGGATGGAAGTTCATCAGTTAAGTTTCAGTTCTAAGGTTAAGTTGTTCTTATATTAATAAGCTGCTCTTATATTATATATTTTAATTTGTCTCTAGCTTTTAAGTTTCAGTTATGAGGAAGCACAGTCTCAGTTTACACTATGGTGTTAAGGGGAAAGGAGGACTTGGATAAAGGAATGAGTTTAATGCTTTTATTGCTCTTAACAGAACCACCATCTGTAACCACTCCCTTGCACCAAATAACCTGATTTTACATATAAATTATTGAATGTCTTTAATGCTTTTCATTATAATCAACTAGGGTCACTTGTCTGTGTGTTTCAATAAAGAATACTCCATTTTTTAACTCATCTGTGGACTACCTTCTATTTTATTATTTTGTAGTTCATATTTTAAAGTTAGAATTTTATTAGTGAAATAGCTGCATAACATATTTCAATGAGTGAACTTCACATTCTACGCATTGTGAAGTCTCTAGTTGTTTTTTTTTTTTTTTTAGAAGTTCCTCAATTTCTGACCCAGGATAGTAGGGGAACATCATATATTGTTGGCAGTTTGGTGGTATATTGACTGGACATCACTGATTGGTGGCAGTTCAGTGAGATGTTAACCAAACGTCACATGGGGTTACAAAATAAACATTTAAAAGACTGTGGAACTTCATATAATCTATCTGTTTACTTAGGATCAACATACTATCTATCATGTAGATTACATGTTGTAATAAATATATCCTTCAATGCTGGAAGAACATGAGGAACAGGTGTAGGTTCAAGAAATTCCAGTTGTAACAAATCATATGACAGTGGAAGATCATTATGTTCACACTGAAACAAATGATTCATTCTGGGTATGTTTGCAGAAAAATAAAATCCTTCTATCAGAAGAGAAACTTTCTTCAGAATAATTATCAGAAATATGAATAGAAAAAAAACTGAAGTTGTCCCCTCACTATCATTTTCCTGTTCAATGTTCTGAACATTCTTAGAAAGTGAAAAATTCTTTTTAATCTTACCAGTAACACCAGAACTGGTAGGGACATGAGCCTGAACCAAGACTAATAATTCGTTCCTGTCAAAGGTAATTGAGACAGACAAAGTTAAATGTCTAATATTTTGATTCTTTTTGGCAGGAATTTATAAAGAATCAGAACAACTTTTGACAGACAAAACCTCACTGTAAATAGCATCCCAGTCTGGCTAGGCAGAGACGTATTCTCTGTTCTTTCTTTTAAAACTGTAGTTCTCCCTTGCCCAACAAGTTTACTTCAACAGCTGAAGAGGATATGTCGAACTCCTGGCTCATGGTTGCTGTAGGTACTATACCAAAAGGAGCCAAGGAAAAAAGATGACAGGTTGGAGGAACCAGAAATGGCCACAGCAGAGTCAACCATCTCCAGCTTGGGCAATTTAGTAGCCAGCTGAAGGGAGGGGGGGCTGGAAGAAAAAGAAGAAAGAAATAAGGAACCATTAGGTTATTCCACCGTAAAGCCAAAAATCAAGCCTGAATCCCAGGGAACCTTAGCAGTAGTATTTGATGAAACAGGTAAATATTAAAAAAGTTGATTTTTTTTCACCCCAAAAAAACAGTTTTAAGCATTTTAAACACTGACCACAGCCCCAAAAGTAATTTAACATAACTTTTAGACTGGAAAAACTAAGTTATTTTAACAACTTTTTCCTCAGAAGTAAAAAGTATCTGTCATAGTAAAAAGTGATAAAATGGCACGTGATATTCTGTAAAAACTCTCTTTCCTAGCTTAAAAACAATACTTTTACAGAAAAAGTTAGTTTTCTGTCATAAAATTAAAATGTGGAAGATTCTTCCCTGAAGGGAACTTACCTGCTCAGTATTGGAGAAGCATTAATTGACCATCGATCCTCAAAGGTCCACAAAAAGAGTAGTCTTTGGCTGCAGGAAAGATCTGAAGTATTTGGCATCCAAACCATTTTTTTTCATCAGTTCTTCTTGAGTTGGTCAACATTTTGGATGTATGGAAGGCACCTTTAACTCTTGGAAGCTACCCGGCTGTTATATCCTTAACAGAATATAACCCATATAGCTAAGGTTACAGCAGCAGTGATTCATATGATGAACATCTACAGTGCTCCTGCCATGTGTGTCTGTTGAATTTGAAGACTTGCATGAAGGATACTACCTATGTATTATGATATTGCTTGCATTTCTGAGGCTTCCTTTGAAAACCAGTGCATGTAGGTGGTAATACTTACACAACAGTGCTTAATTCAGGCAACTTTTGTTGTTACTGATGTATAATTTTTTAACACATGTATGTTGTCTATAGGCATATTACATGTTTTCTATATTAAGCTGTTTGCTGCCCACAACTGCCCATGGCAGTATGCTGCATACCCGCCCCATCTGCAAGTAGTTGCACATCCCTCTGGCTGTATAGAAAAAGAAATTACTGTAAGGTAATTCACAAAATGTTTTCTTTCTTTACATAAACATATTGCAATTATATATCTCTGTAATACACACACGTACACACACACTTAAATATATGAAATGTATATATAGATATGTATAGATAGATATGGGTATACATGTCATATACATAATTGACCATTCAAAAAAAGAACATAAAATATCAGTCAAAAAATATCAAAACTCATAATATCTAAAAAACTTTTAAAAAAGAACTCTGATAATGCATAATAGAAAAAGGGCAAATTTCCAGTCCCTGCCATACCCCGACATCAGATAAAGTAATGGCAGCACACTGTGATCATCGGACTATTGGATTGCTTTTGCAGGCACAAAGATGTTTGCTATTCCAAGCATCCAACTAACTAAAAGTCTTCTCATTTATATTTTGTTACAGTCACATATCTTTAAATCTGTAAAGTCAATATTGCATTTCAAACTAGCCATTGCCCACTCCATCATCCACAATCCTGAAAACTGCCCTTGTCTCAAAGACCAAGTTCAAACAAATACTATCCACAGATCTCTAAGGTCCTCCAATAAACTTCTGCCAAAGGTAACTGAATCCATCAACAACAATGCAGACTCCCTATATGCTAATAAAGTGTCTAAAACCTGGAATTCAGTACCCCAATACATCCTAAACAACACACACGGTCACAAATTCAAGATACTTCTAAAAGAACACATTACTAGCTATTGGCTATGCTCCTGCACATTTCCTGGTTAATTTTACTGTCCTACTTACATCAACCTCTGATTACCTACCACACCTCCTTCTTACCCTACTGAGACCAACTTTCTTATATATACCAAAACTCTCTTGTTTCCCTTTTACATAGTTGTTATGTTAAGTATGTCTTTTCTAACCTAACAGCCATGTTAAAACAATAAATTAAAAAGTTTTTTATCATCTGTCTATTCCCATTCATGTACACTGAACTGTAATGTTTGCACTTGTGGCTGTGTATATCTATACATTGTCGGTGGTGTAATTTCTAATCTAATCAGCCTTGTTAAAAACAATAAGCAACATTTTTTTTATTATTCCTATCTATGCCTATTCAAATTTATCCTATATGTAATGTAGGTACTTGCTGCTCTGTGTACTTCCTATACTGTTGGAGGCCTAATTGCCACCTTGTGTCATACTCTTCTATATCCATTCATTACTGCATCATATATAAATATATTCTACTGTATACTAACAATATATTTTTTCTCTTGAAGCTTTTCTCCCCGGCTATCTGCTAAAAATGGGTTCCTGGCCCAGTCGGACATTTCCCGTTAAACAAATGTAAAATAAATAAAATATGCATATTACAGAATCTGAGTTTGTTACATTGTCCCTTTAAAAATTCTAAAAGCATTACACTATTCCTTTAATTCCACCAAACCCTCAGAGCAGCTCTTTTTGAAACCCCATCTTAAGAGAAGAGAACTTTTGGGAAAACACTGACTTTATTTCTGCGCACTTCAGGTGAAAGTGTAACTATGCTGAAAGAAGTAACATTTGTAGACGTGTCACTGTGCTATATCTGCTGCTGCTAAGTACTGTGAGAATGTATCTTTCACACACTGAGCAGGATAGATGTGTCGACACAACATAATTTGTTTAAAACAGGTCGTAAAGTCTAAAACTAAGATAAGTGGTAACACTTTAATAAGCAGCCCTGTTGCTATGACATTCTGAGTTTTTCCAGTAACTTCTCAATTGTTTTCTCTATACACTGGTTTCTGTAAAAAAAAAAAAAAAAAAAAAAATACATGTGATTTAGCAGAAGAAAGGTCTAAGCAAAATGATATCTCATTTATAACTGAGTGTTTTATGAAGCACTTATTTTTACCTTAAAAGTTATACTTTCTTACTACCTTATTTTCCCTGTGCAATTTACCACCATGCTATGCAATATCACCTGCTGGAATATTTTGGATATTCCAGACACGATAAGATAAAGTGGTGTGTTACTGTGATGATATCTAATTGCTATATTACCTATGTTCTAAATAGTTTACCTTATTTTTACTAAAAGTATTTCTTACTTATTCATTCATCAGGACTTAGTGGGTATGGTAGTTGGGTATAAGTTTTACTTTGGCAAGTCTATGCTAATGGGTTGATCGGTGGTCTGTGCTATTTTGAGAGTTTAGCACTGCTCTCCATTGGATCAGGCAGATGTGGGTGGGCAGTCAGAAAAGGTTTGTTATCTGGATGATTTTTTAAGAGTAGGTGAAGTGTTTGACAAAGCATTGCAAGGTATGCATGTGTTTTGGGGATGTGTGAGGAACTGGGTCCATTGTCTAGGCAGAAGTTTGAAAGCACAAGCAAGGCATTGTTTTTCTGGGATTCCTAGTAGATGCAGGCCATGATACGAATGTAACACGTTTGAAAGAAAAAAGATTAAAGATGTCATGGAGCTCTTCAAGCTCCTGAATTTTGCATGTTGGACAGTTCAACTGGGTTGTTTTGTTTCTGGGTGCATATTTCTTTTTAGAGTAGGTAATTTGTATGGCGTTTTGGCCAGCGGATTGACTTGCTCAAAATAATTTGCAATTGTTTACAGAGGTGGTAGGAAGTATTAGGATGGGGTTATATTTTTGGGGGAATGGTTTTTGGCTTGCTGACCAGCAGGATGGAAGGATGTTTGTAGGAGGGATGTTACTGATTGTTAGTTTCAGTTTGGCTGTTACCAAAGGTATAGCAGGAGAAGTTGCAGAGGAAAAGGTTCATTTTCATTTGGACAATGGGGCAGTAGTAGGAGTCCCGGATGTTACCAGGCAAGGTGTCAGGCTGGCTTGGAATGATCAGATGTGTGGTACAGGATTCCTGGGAAGCTTTTGATAGGAAGGCATGTGGTAGGGCATTGTAAGATGTTAAATTGTGTGTTGCGGATGCTTGAGAAGGAAGGAGTTTGAGGGGAAGGATTGTTGAAATATTGGGTTTAGGCTTTGGAACAAGGCAAGGCAGTTCAGTCAGACAAGGTAGATTTAGCTGCAGTTAGTATAGTTGCACAGGTGGCAGAGTTACATGACTTTACAGAATTTTGGACTGTGGTTGTATGTTGAAGGATTAGGGTAGGATTGACAGGTGTGAAGACTGCCAGACAATGGCTATTGACACTTCAGGTTTGAAGGTTTTTTTGCAGGGATTCACGTTGGTAAATAGAGATTCATTTGACTATACTTCGTGTGACATTCACTTTATAGATGCATTACGGATCTCTTAGGATGTCAGAGTTTTTTTGTTTGGTAGTTTGGTGGGATTTTCAGTTTTCTTCCTCAATGTGTATTTGCATGAGCAAATCTAAAACAGATCAATTAAAATGGGCAGGCAGCTAGTATTGGGAAAAGACTGGAATGAGTGATTGTGTCCAGGGGGTTGGGTTTAGAGGTTGCTGTGGTTCTCATGGTGGGAATCATCTGGACTCCTTTTTGTTCAGTAAGGGGCAAGGAGATGGTGTGTAATCTGTTATGGATATGATGAGGAGAGCTTTATGGTATCCTGTTGTTTCGAGGGAGAGGTTTTCATTCATTCTTTGTGCTTTGGAAGAGTATCAAATTTAGCGAGGGAAGGCATATTGATTGAAGTCATTAAGATGGTGGGTTGTTGGTCATCCAGTGCTTTCTTGTCCTATAGCAGATTATTGGGTACAGTGAGTGGCTTACTATTAAATTAATTTTCTAGGAAAGAAAATCTCATTTTGGTCATACTTGTATACAATGGGTGGCAAAAGGGGACTGCAGTTAAACCAGATGGGCTGAATTTGGGTTTTCACTGTTTTGGGTGGCATTTAACTCTTTACCGTCCTGGTAGTACATTTGGCAGCTAACAACCAAGGCATAATTTGGAAGCTACATTTGGTAGTGAGGAGTATTGTATAGTCGGAGGTAGTACCATGGTTATTTTGGCTTTGGATAAGGGCTCATTGCTTTGTTAATGTTAGCATAGTTAGGCAACTGGCTGCTTCGGGCAGTTATATGATAGGGCATTGGGATGTCAATGACAGTGATCCAGTTTGGTTTAGTGATGACGGGGTACACCTGGATGATTTTGGTTTGACCTCTTTAGTGTACACTTACATTTGGTTTGGAAATTTTGCTGAAGGTTTTAGAGTGATGAAGGGAAACAGCTTGTGGCAAGCTAGTTGGTGGACAAGAGGTGCAGGCTTGTCTCTCTTCTATACCCCTTCTGGTGTTGTACTGTTAATTCAATGAGTTTGGAGAATGAAAGTGAGTGGTGGGACACTGCTTCATAAGTAAAGTAAGCAAGCGGATTTGGGGACGCTGCTTCTTAAGTAAAAATAAGCAAGTGGAGGTAAGGATGCTACTTATTTGGTCAAGGTAAGCAATGTTATACTGCACTAGTAAATGGTTATATGGATGTTCATGCTGTGATCAATAAATTAGAATGTTGCTCATAAACATCATCAAATGTCATTTGGTGTGGGTTATTTATTGAAGTAGATTGGAACATATGAGGTTTGGGGACAAACCAATTTGTCCAGGGACATCTTCAGGGAAGGGTCAAGTAGGAATTGTTATAAGAGTTAAGATGGTAATGGAAGAAGGTTAGGGTGGTGGGAATATAAGGATTAAATTAGGAAAGTAGGAGGTTTGGGAGTAAATGAGGAAAGTGCAAGGAGGGACTTAACTGGTTTTGTTTAAGTATAACTGGCTTAGGGATCAAATTTTAGCATGAACTTGCTACCCACCCTCCCTCCCTTAGGAACATTCGGGATTGTGTGATTACATTTATAGGTTTGGTGTTTAGGCAGGGAAGAGGGGTAGGTTTGTTCCTCTTCTGTCCCCCCTCTGGTGCTGGATGGTTAATTCAATGAGTTGGGGAATGAAAGTGAGCGATGGGACACTGCTTGATAAGTAAAGTAAGCAAGCAGAGGTGAGGAACCTGCTTCATAAGTAAAATAAGTGAGTGGAGGTGAGGACGCTGTTTATTTGGTTATGGTAAGCGAAGTTACACTGCCCTAGTAAATGGTTATATGGATGTTCATGCTGTGATCAATAAATTAAAATATTGCTTAATAAAGTTATGTTTATGGAAATTTAATAAAGGTCATCAAATGCCATTTGGTGTGGTGTATTTATTGAAGCGGATCGGGACAAAACACTTTTTCACCAAATATTTCAGTGACTTTCCCATCCTTGTCAGAGTGGAAGAGAATAACATTTACCAGATGTTTAGCAGCAGCAGCTGGATTTACCAAGGAAATCAGTGCTGGCACTGATCTGGGATGTGAAGAAATTGACACTATCATCTTTACTAGCATGTCTGGCTGAGGTTTTGTACATAATTTCAGATCAGCTTGTGTGTGTTATGTGCCAGCATGACTAGCTATGATATTGTAAATAAGTTCTTACATGTTGACTAATACAGTATTTGTACAGGATGTTTAAAAAAGTTGAACAGTGTTCTGTTACATGTCTAACTGCAAATGTTTGTACAGGAGTTTCTAAATGCAGACTGTCTCAGAGTCAGCTGATCTACAGATGATGTCATTGTTATGTATTCAGATGCTCTGTATTTACTGTCAAGAGACTGAAAGACAGGAATGAACTTTAAAAGAACAGCTGTTTGTTGATTTTTAAAGTGTGAAATGAAAATAAGAACTGGAACAGTGCATTAAGTTAACTTAGCTTATAAAAGTGCCTGCTGAAGACAACAGCTGTTGTCCATAGCTGAGTTGTGATCACAGTTGTACTGAGCAGTGGAATAGCTGATGCCCAAAGGGCTCACCAAGAACTGTAATCCTGCCTTTGCTCTTTTGTAATATTTAGTTTAGTTCAGGGACAGTGTTCTTCAGTTAGATAAGAAATTATAGCGAATTACAGTTTTTCTAAATGCTGAATTTCTATCCTTCAACATTAATTTCAATTTCATTTTTCTGGTGATTGAATTCTGTTTGTTTATTGAAATTACCGTTTTTTTTTTTTACATTTTTAATCATTTTGCTCATTATTAAATATTTTTATTGTCTTATATTGTGGCTGATCAATCAGTGTATTCTTTAGTGAGTGCCTATACCTGTTTTTATAATTCCTGGGCCACTCTAAGACCCTGGCTGCTTTAGGTAATTTGCTACCATTTGTTTTGATATCTAAATTTAATAACTGGACACCCCTCTGAAAGAGCATGTAGACATTCTGACTGGTGGCAGCATTTTACCATATCATTTGGGGAAGGGGCACAGCTGGAAATCTATGTCAGGCTTTCCAAGAAGTGTTTGTATGTGTGAGACTCAATTTATTTAAGTGTGAGTGTATCAGAGTTCTTAAACTGGGACACATTGCTCTGGAGTGTGTAATAAGGAGTTGCATTAGGGGTGGGCAGAAGTATACAGCCCAGTTCCAGGTTAAAGAGCATGTTCCTGTTCTGCTCTTAGGGGAAATTGTGAAATATTACTTCCATTTAAGTGACAGTCTAACACTGGAGTCAGTAGTGAGGATGGAAGTTCATCAGCTAAGTTTCAGTTCTAAGGTTAAGTTGTTCTTATATTAATAAGCTGCTCTTATATTATATATTTTAATTTGTCTCTAGCTTTTAAGTTTCAGTTATGAGGAAGCACAGTCTCAGTTTACACTATGGTGTTAAGGGGAAAGGAGGACTTGGATAAAGGAATGAGTTTAATGCTTTTATTTCTCTTAACAGAACCACCATCTGTAACCACTCCCTTGCACCAAATAACCTGATTTTACATATAAATTATTGAATGTCTTTAATGCTTTTCATTATAATCAACTAGGGTCACTTGTCTGTGTGTTTCAATAAAGGCTATTCCATTTTTTAACTCATCTGTGGACTACCTTCTATTTTATTATTTTGTAGTTCATATTTTAAAGTTTGAATTTTATTAGTGAAATAGCTGCATAACATATTTCAATGAGTGAACTTCACATTCTCCGCATTGTGAAGTCTCTAGTTGTTTTTTTTTTTTTTTAGAAGTTCCTCAATTTCTGACCCAGGATAGTAAGGGAACATCATATATTGTTAGCAGTTTGGTGGTATATTGACTGGACATCACTGATTGGTGGCAGTTCAGTGAGATGTTAACCAGACGTCACATGGGGTTACAAAATAAACATTTAAAAGACTGTGGAACTTCATACAATCTATCTGTTTACTTAGGGTCAACATACTATCTATCATGTAGATTACATGTTGTAATAAATATATCCTTCAATGCTGGAAGAACATGAGGAACAGGTGTAGGTTCAAGAAATTCCAGTTGTAACAAATCATATGACAGTGGAAGATCATTATGTTCACACTGAAACAAATGATTAATTCTGGGTATGTTTGCAGAAAAATAAAATCCTTCTATCAGAAGAGAAACTTTCTTCAGAATAATTATCAGAAATATGAATAGAAAAAAACTGAAGTTGTCCCCTCACTATCATTTTCCTGTTCAATGTTCTGAACATTCTTAGAAAGTGAAAAATTATTTTTAATCTTACCAGTAACACCAGAACTGGTAGGGACATGAGCCTGAACTAAGACTAATAATTCGTTCCTGTCAAAGGTAATTGAGACAGACAAAGTTAAATGTCTAATATTTTGATTCTTTTTGGCAGGAATTTATAAAGAATCAGAACAACTTTTGACAGACAAAACCTCACTGTAAATAGCATCCCAGTCTGGCTAGGCAGAGACATATTCTCTGTTCTTTCTTTTAAAACTGTAGTTCTCCCTTGCCCAACAAGTTTACTTCAACAGCTGAAGAGGATATGTCGAACTCCTGGTTCATGGTTGCTGTAGGTACTATACCAAAAGGAGCCAAGGAAAAAAGATGACAGGTTGGAGGAACCAGAAATGGCCACAGCAGAGTCAACCATCTCCAGCTTGGGCAATTTAGTAGCCAGCTGAAGGAAGGGGGGGGGGGGCTGGAAGAAAAAGAAGAAAGAAATAAGGAACCATTAGGTTATTCCACCGTAAAGCCAAAAATCAAGCCTGAATCCCAGGGAACCTTAGCAGTAGTAATTGATGAAACAGGTAAATATTAAAAAAGTTGATTTTTTTTCACCCCAAAAAAACAGTTTTAAGCATTTTAAACACTGACCACAGCCCCAAAAGTAATTTAACATAACTTTTAGACTGGAAAAACTAAATTATTTTAACAACTTTTTCCCTCAGAAGTAAAAAGTATCTGTCATAGTAAAAAGTGATAAAAAGTCACGTGATATTCTGTAAAAACTCTCTTTCCTAGCTTAAAAACAATACTTTTACAGAAAAAGTTCGTTTTCTGTCATAAAATTAAAATGTGGAAGATTCTTCCCTGAAGGGAACTTACCTGCTCAGTATTGGAGAAGCATTAATTGACCATCGATCCTCAAAGGTCCACAAAAAGAGTAGTCTTTGGCTGCAGGAAAGATCTGAAGTGTTTGGCATCCAAACCATTTTTTTTTCATCAGTTTTGCTTGAGTTGGTCAACATTTTGGATGTATGGAAGGCACCTTTAACTCTTGGAAGCTACCCGGCTGTTATATCCTTAACAGGATATAACCCATATAGCTAAGGTTACAGCAGCAGTGCTTCATATGATGAACATCTACAGTGCTCCTGCCATGTGTGTCTGTTGAATTTGAAGACTTGCATGAAGGATACTACCTATGTATTATGATATTGCTTGCATTTCTGAGGCTTCCTTTGAAAACCAGTGCATGTAGGTGGTAATACTTACACAACAGTGCTTAATTCAGGCAACTTTTGTTGTTACTGATGTATAATTTTTTAACACATGTATGTTGTCTATAGGCATATTACATTTTTTCTATATTAAGCTGTTTCCTGCCCACAACTGCCCATGGCAGTATGCTGCATACCCGCCCCATCTGCAAGTAGTTGCACATCCCTCTGGCTGTATAGAAAAAGAAATTACTGTAAGGTAATTCACAAAATGTTTTCTTTCTTTACATAAACATATTGCAATTATATATCTCTGTAATACACACACTTAAATATATGAAATGTATATATAGATATGTATAGATAGATAGATATGGGTATACATGTCATATACATAATTGACCATTCAAAAAAAGAACATAAAATATCAGTCAAAAAATATCAAAACTCATAATATCTAAAAAACTTTTAAAAAAGAACTCTGATAATGCATAATAGAAAAAGGGCAAATTTCCAGTCCCTGCCATACCCCGACATCAGATAAAGTAATGGCAGCACACTGTGATCATCGGACTATTGGATTGCTTTTGCAGGCACAAAGATGTTTGCTATTCCAAGCATCCAACTAACTAAAAGTCTTCTCATTTATATTTTGCTACAGTCACATATCTTTAAATCTGTAAAGTCAATGTTGCATTTCAAACTAGCCATTGCCCACTCCATCATCCACAATCCTGAAAACTGCCCTTGTCTCAAAGACCAAGTTCAAACAAATACTATCCACAGATCTCTAAGGTCCTCCAATAAACTTCTGCCAAAGGTAACTGAATCCATCAACAACAATGCAGACTCCCTATATGCTAATAAAGTGTCTAAAACCTGGAATTCAGTACCCCAATACATCCTAAACAACACACACGGTCACAAATTCAAGATACTTCTAAAAGAACACATTACTAGTTATTGGCTATGCTCCTGCACATTTCCTGGTTAATTTTACTGTCCTACTTACATCAACCTCTTATTACCTACCACACCTCCTTCTTACCCTACTGAGACCAACTTTCTTATATATACCAAAACTCTCTTGTTTCCCTTTTACATAGTTGTTATGTTAAGTATGTCTTTTCTAACCTAACAGCCATGTTAAAACTATAAATTAAAAAGTTTTTTATCATCTGTCTATTCCCATTCATGTACACTGAACTGTAATGTTTGCACTTGTGGCTGTGTATATCTATACATTGCCAGTGGTGTAATTTCTAATCTAATCAGCCTTGTTAAAAACAATAAGCAACATTTTTTTTATTATTCCTATCTATGCCTATTCAAATTTATCCTATATGTAATGTAGGTACTTGCTGCTCTGTGTACTTCCTATACTGTTGGAGGCCTAATTGCCACCTTGTGTCATACTCTTCTATATCCATTCATTGCTGCATCATATATAAATATATTCTACTGTATACTAACAATATATTTTTTCTCTTGAAGCTTTTCTCCCCGGCTATCTGCTGAAAACGGGTTCCTGGCCCAGTCGGACATTTCCCGTTAAACAAATGTAAAATAAATAAAATATGCATATTACAGAATCTGAGTTTGTTACATTGTCCCTTTAAAAATTCTAAAAGCATTACACTATTCCTTTAATTCCACCAAACTCTCAGAGTAGCTCTTTTTGAAACCCCATCTTAAGAGAAGAGAACTTTTGGGAAAACACTGACTTTATTTCTGTGCACTTCAGGTGAAAGTGTAACTATGTTGAAAGAAGTAACATTTGTAGACGTGTCACTGTGCTATATCTGCTGCTGCTAAGTAGTGTGAGAATGTATCTTTCACACACTGAGCAGGATAGATGTGTCGACACAACATAATTTGTTTAAAACAGGTCGTAAAGTCTAAAACTAAGATAAGTGGTAACACTTTAATAAGCAGCCCTGTTGCTATGACATTCTGAGTTTTTCCAGTAACTTCTCAGTTGTTTTCTCTATACACTGGTTTCTGTAAAAAAAAAAAAAAAAAGCAGAAGAAAAGTCTAAGCAAAATGATATCTCATAACTGAGTGTTTTATGAAGCACTTATTTTTACCTTAAAAGTTATACTTTCTTACTACCTTATTTTCCCTGTGCAATTTACCACCATGCTATGCAATATCACCTGCTGGAATATTTTGGATATTCCAGACACGATAAGATAAAGTGGTGTGTTACTGTGATGATATCTAATTGCTATATATTGACCCTTTTATGACGATGTCTAAAATAATTACAACTTCATATAAAATTATCAGAAAATGAAATTTGATTACTGTCTAATTAAAATATAATTATTAATTTATTTCATTAAGTACAATATTCTATTGCAATGTTAGCAAAGCTATTATGTATGTAGTTTTACAATCACTGCCTTCTGAAACTGTGCAGTTAGATGCCCCATTTAGTTAGGTGCAGCTATAGTCCAATCCATTGTGGATGCAGCATTCTCTGTTGAAGGAATAGATATAATGTGTCTAAAACCTGTCTACCTGCATCACACAAGTGCTTTAGTAAAAATTAGTAGGAATTGCCTGTACTGCACACATTCCATAACAGGAAAACACCTATGCTTAGCAGCGGCATAGTTTACAAAGTCCACATACTTAGACTGCCACATTTGTAATCAGTTAAGGAACACTAATGCTCAGCTCTTGGCACTCCACAATTGAGAAGCAGTGTTTTGTGAATCACCTTCCCACTACACACTATTCAAGACTTCACAATGTCACTGTATGTAGTATGCAAGACTTTATTAATACTGCCTCATTTTTACTAAACACCAGCTTCATTTGTTATGCCATGGGGGCATATACAACTATCTGTATTGTTTCGGGCCCTGTGTTTACTGACTATTAAGCTTCTTCTCAATCAAAGTCCCAACTGCTACATACGATCCTTTAAACTCAAACATTTACTGAGACCTTACTCATCAGGTCCTCATTCTAAACTAACATTTTCTTGTTTCTCTGTTAAGCAACTCCACTTTTCCACCCTGTTTGTGTTCCATAAGTAAAGTTATCAAACAATATTAAAAAGTTCAGCTAAAAATATGCTCATTACATTATTTATATTAAAAAAAAAACATTTGACAATGAATTGTAATGGTAATGGTGGTGGTGAAGGGGGATATTTGTTGTATCTACATTTAAGGGGAATGTGCGATACGAAGCAAATGCAACCCTCTTAAAAGTTAAAAAAAAATATTTAATGTTTAGGTATTTGACTCTATCTATCTCTCTCTCTCTCTCTCTCATCTGGTCCATGGCTAAAATTATATGGACTATTTATTATAAAAGAGTGCATTTTATGTAGTTAATTCAGAGTTCTGTACTGGTTAGTAACTGGTCTTTGAGAATAAAGAAGTGGGCCACTTCATTTCCCATTTGTGCCTCAAAAAAGTTTCCATCTTCAAAGCCAGAGACCAAGTTCCCAATCACTTTCCAGGATAACTCCTCCAAGAGTTAGTTTGACAGTTAATCATATAGCTGCCAAATATCACAATACATTTTTGCAGCAAAACATACACTATACAGGCTTAGTTTCCTCTAAAAGATCTGCCTTACTTATGCTCCAGCAAGCAGGATCTGTAGCAGTGAATTATTTTCTTCTAGTTTAGCATGGTTGATAATTCTCTGCTTCATCTGCTGACTTTCATTGAACATTTACTTTTGCGCAAGAGTAATAATGCCTCTTGTATTGCAGTACTTAATTAAAATTGCTATTGTAATAACTTACCACAAATGCCTTTTCTCCAGTCACCAATAGATTCTCTTTCAAATGTACAAGCTTTAGCATAGTTTCCTAGGGCATTACATAGGGATTCCTTAGGTTTATCACTGTTAGATGTTGAACTCTTGCAGTTCTGTTAGAGGTCAGAAGAATACAGTTAGATTTGTAGACAGCAAAACCGTATAAACAGGTAAATTAATTATCTGCACAATAATACACACACACACACACACACACACATGCACACACAAAAACACATCGGTCATGTCAATTTCTTCAGTAAATAATGTTTCACTTGGTGGTGCCAAGAGAAGCAGGAGCCATCACTTCACCTAAGTCCTCAGGTGACCTGTCATGTGAGAAAGATTATGGATTAATGAAAATTCAGATGAGTCACAAAGAAACAGGGCTCTGACTTTCCTTTGAACCCCCCCCCCCCCGCATGGCAGATACAGAAGCTAATGACATGGAGACTACCATGGACAGAAGAAAAGTCTCTGCCAGGTTCCAAGGCTACCTCCAACAATGTATGTTCTCCTATCTGTCTACTAATGATGAAGTTATTGTGCCGCTGTGTCACTGTTATAGATTTCCTTATTTATGCCACATAGTCTGTAACTTTGAAATTTCTGTTTTGCACTTGTGACTACTGCAGCAGTCACAACTCATTATTTTTTTCATTTAGCCATATCCTAGTTTATCACCTTTTTGTAACCCTTTCAGTTATCCTAGTCTGTCTTATGCTGAAAGTAAGTTTTAAATTGCCTCATACTTATGGATAGCTGTTTATTGCTACCTGAAAATGATTCAGTATGTCAGAAGTGTAAGTAATTACTTAAATTAGAGTCTGCCTTCTCACCTGAGAACACATTCAGTAAGCACACACACACACACACACACACACACACACACACACACACACACACACGCACACAAGCACACACACACACACACACACACACATATATATATATATATATATATATATATATATATATATATATATATATAGATAGATAGATATAGATATAGATAGATATGGGTCTACCTCGACACATCAAAATGTAATTAGGCGATCCTTTTTTCCTGAAAGTGCATTGTTTCAAAAATGCACTTTTGTGGAAAAGCAACTATGCGAAAAAAAAAACCACAAAAGAAAGAAACAAGACATTAACCACATGTATGCCCCCTGCACCCCCCCTGCTACTTATATATTCTCACTCTGAGATTGCACTATAGTGGGGAAAAGGGAATATTCCCTTATCCCCACTATGCCACAATCTAAGCAACAACCTCTGTTGCTTTTCACTTGGTTGCTTTTTCATGAAAGTGCATTTTTGAAAAAAATGCCCTTTCGGGAAAAAAGGATTGCCTAATTACTTTTTGTAGAAACATAATTTCGATGGGTTGAGGTAAACCTATATAAATATATGTGACCCACAAACCTTCCTAACTATATATACTAACTCCAGGATTGCACTACAGTGGGGAACAAAGCATATACCTTTCAACAAAATCAGTTTCAGTCAAATGAGTTTTCAATGAAGTGAGTTTCAGTGAATTGTGCTTAGGCAACTGATTTTCAGTGAAATGAGTTTTCAATTAAATGACTTTTAGTGAAGTGTGTTTGCAGTGAAACAAAGTAGACCCATATATATATATATATATATATATATATATATATATATATATATACACACACACACACACACATACACAACACACACACACACACACACACACACACACACACACACAGCACAGAGCACTTCCACTGAGCCATCTTACTCTGAGTTTATTAAGCCTCACAAGCCAAAGACTAAGAAACGTCAGATATTAGTTCATGGTTTCAGTGCATTGAAAACACTCCTGTTCCTGGATGTAATGTCTATTACATTTTCATACCTACTGCCAGTTGTGAGGGAGTATCAGTCAAGGATATCATCATCTCAACAGAGATTCCTTGGGACACCACATTTGAACTCAAGAAAGTCCAAATTACCACAAACAAAATGAACTATCACTTCATAGCTAGCTATAGAGCATGTTCTGTGTCCCTTTTTTAGCATGATAGTTATCTTAAGAGAATATCTGAAATTCTCATGAAACCCAAAACATTTCTACTAGGGGACTTTACGTATTTACTAATAAAGTGGCTGACCTACACTACAATTGGTAGGTATGCTTGCACTTTCTTGACATTATAAACGCTAACTCTCTTTCACAAATAGTTAACCATCCTACTAGAGGCCTAAATATCCTTAATCTGGTCATCACAAATAAAGCCACTTTTTGTGCATCTCCTTATGTATCCTCAAGGCTTACCAAATCAGACCATAATTTAGTCACCTTTGCATTTAAAAATGGTGATCCTTCTCATGTGAATAGCTCTGTATTTAGGGACTTCTCAAAAGCAAAACTTCTTCAGTTACTTGATGACTTAAATAAATACTACTGTAATTCAACTCAGAGGGATCATATTGCTCAAGCTGCTACCTACGCCTCTATTTTCTACTCCCACTTAAATAGTTATATTGATAAAGTAGTCCCTATCCACAACAAATATAATGAGAAATTTAAAAACAAACCCTTTGGTGGAATACCCATATAAATAAATTATATAACAAGAGAAAAAAATCCCTAATGCTTATAAAAGATCTAATTCTACCTACTTTAACAGTATACTTAAGAAAGCTAATAAAAAGAGATTAGGAGAGCTACTGGGAAGCTCAAAGCTGAGTATGAGCTTGAAATAATCACTAAACCACAAATAACCACAAATCCTTTTTTAACTATGTGAGGAAGTTAAAAACTAGTAATGTTTGGAACTAGTCCACAATAATACTACACTTTCTGACCTAAAAGAAATACTTAATATCCTAGATCACGCATTTAGTCCAAATTTCAATCCACTGACAGTTAAAGCTATTCCATGGGTTCCACAATCCTAGCCAGGCTCTTTAATTACTATGGAACAAATTCTCACAGTCCTCTAAAAGACTAGGAGTACTTTATCCCTGGGCCTGAATAAGATATCAGGATTCCTGATTATCAGTGCCAAATATGGCTTTTCTGAACCCCTTCTTGACCTCTTTAATCTATGTTTTTCCACTGGTAGCATTACCTAAGCATGGAAAACAATCACAGCAATGCTTTAACACGAGGGTTGCCCAACCACAGACTCTGGTAACTATAAAGCCATTATTTTCACTAGCCTCATATGTAAAGCAATGGAGAAAATTATCTCAGACCTCATTAATCTGGACATTGAAAATCTCTTATCCCTGGACCCTTATCAATTTGGCTTTGTCAAAGCAAGGTCCTACCTCTTTGACCTCATTCATTTCTTTGAAAAAGTAACTGAAGCAGTGGCTAGTGGTTATATAGTGCATACAGACTTGGCCAATGCCCTTGACACTATTCCTCAAGCATGCATTATTGATAGACTTGCAAATCTGAATAAATCCTTATATTGTGTGTCTGATAGCTCACTGGATGTCTGACAAAGCCCATGTGGTTAGAGTAGCCATTTCTGAAAGTAAAACGTTACGAGTAGTGAGCCATGGGACTCCATTTTGGGCATTCTCCTGTCTGGCATTTGTTTCTTAAACATTCAGGCCAGCACTCCTGGCCCATGGTTAACTACTAAGCTTGCAAATGATTGCAAATTGGGTGTTGTTATTTGATCTTCAACTGGCTTACCATTGCTCCAACATGGATCAGACCATGTCAATAATCAGTACAAGGACAATGGTTTCAAATTAAATGTAAAAAAATGTAGTATAGATAATTTTGGTAAACAAAACATTTCACTTACCATGTATTAGACACTGTTTTAAGGGATTTAGGCACTGTTGTTGATAACTGCTTATCATTTGACTAGCATGTCCCCACAATAGTTTGGAAGGCCTTTTATTTGTCTCATCTAATTTCCAAAGGCATCTCAACTAGATCCAAGAAGTCTTAATTCAATTCCCCTTTACTCATATCTCATCAGACCCATTATTGAATACAATTTACCTTTTGACAAGTATTTGTTTAAACATATCACACAAGACCTCTGAGATTTATAAGTAAAAAGACAAGTAACCTCAAAAATCATGGTAACCAGGACAGACTGTTAGCCCTTTCTCTGTACTCAGCCTCTTACACATTTCTCCATATTGATCTTTGCCTAGTCTTTTGAGCCATGAAATATTTAATCCTATTTTACCTCGAATTCCTTCACAGAACTAACGGCACCTCAAATACTAGGTTAAAGGAAACAAACCTTCAGCAGCAGATACATATGGCATTTTGGCATGATAGATTCACATCCCAATCTATTTCGCAGTTCTGTAACAAACTACCACCGTATGTAAAGCAGACTGGCACTCTTGCTAACTGAGATAAATGGATGGGTAGACTCAAATTATCCTCTGGTCTATCTTGTCTTGCCCTCCTTGAAGCTAGAGGTAACTTTTAAATAGGGGTTTATTTGGCTATGTTTGTAATGGTCCACAGACTGATTGCCTAGTACTTACCTATTTGAAAGGAGAAGTGTAAAGATGGGAAAATGATCTGTGTTTACATGATAGTTTTGCTTTCTGGATTCCATCCTGTTTCAAGATGGATTATGATAATGTTAAGTTAGTTTTTTCATGATCTATTTCCTGACGTGAATATTGCCAATGCAGAACATTTGTACATGGAAGATTGGCACTTTTGCTTAATATGGAAAGGCAAAGGCAAGGAGTCTGTAGATTCTTGGTAAGCAAAATAATAAAAAAGGTTCTCAGCTTTAACTGTTGAGTGGCAATAGTTTAACAGATAAAAAAATATACTGCCTAGAAGCAGTATTGTGTTCGGGGAGACAGGACCTTGATTGCTTAGTCTCACACATATGTGTGTTCTTTACAATAAAGGAGATTATTCTATTCTGGTAAAGTGTGCTGCATGCAATTATTTTGTACCTTATCAGTTTGGGGTCGTGAAGTCTCAGATTTCTCAAGCTATTTGTGAGTTGCTGCAGCAGAAATCACCTCTGGGCCCATTATTGCCAGATTTTCTGTCTGTCACATCTCTAGAATGAGTGCACAGCGATATATTTCCATCTTCAAAATCAACAGGTAAGCTTTTGCTACAAAATCTTTATACTAGATTATTAAATTGTATGAGAGTGGCTTAAAATTCTAAGATTTCAGGTCACAACACATACATTTCATATGACAGTGGGTTCTAATCACAACAAAGAATAAGATATCCTTTGCATGACAGTGTAACTAATGACATATAAAAACAAGAATGAGAGTGTTTTTTTTTTAATCACATTTGCATATTACTACACAATAGTATGTTTTTATGCAAGTTGGTAATTTATCATTGCATTGAAATTACAATGGGTGAGAATGTGGGTGTATTAAAGGAGCTGAGTTTGGGACTCCAGTCAGACATGTTTAGTAAATATGGCCGAGCCAGATGCAATTATTTGGTAAAGTGGTCTGAGCTCACTAAAAATGATAGTGCACTGCAGTTCAATGAAGGTGGAACTTTTGTAATGTTATTTTATAAAAAAACATAAAAACTGAAACGGAAAGGAAACAAAAGTATCTGCCTCTTGTTCCATTTTAAATGAATGACAAGAAGAATCTAAAAATAAGTAAAAGGAATCTGTAGTTAGAATTCTAAATATAATTTAGCAAGATTAAAAACACAGCTGCAGGATGCTAATAGAATAGTAAATACATTTCAGAAATGTGCAGAAGATATATCTCATGGTACCTGGGGTCTTTGTCCTTTGAAGCAGTTAGAAAAGTTAAAAGTAACCAAACCTTCTGATGGTGACTGGCCTCTAATTCATTCAGCTCCCCCTCCGCCTTATGATTACCTTGTTTCCTATGAAGCGGATAGCCTCCTTCTCCTGGAGAGCAGGTAGGGTAAAAATTTGCAGATAGCTCCCCTACTATTTCCCCTGATATTTCCCACGTTACTTCCAGCAGTGACAGCAACACACTGTTTTATATTCGGATCAAATGTTAATGAGAATAACGACCAAGGGTGGACCGTTATATTAAAAACACAAACATTTATCTAGGACAAAATGCACAAGTAAATTAAAACAATTGCCAATAAAAGTGCCCCTTCTAAAGGAAGTACCCTAAGGAAGTTAAATTAGTTCCAAAGTTTCCAAAAATCATTGACAGAGAAGAATATTGGTGGAAACTCCCTCCTAAAGCTTAGAGGATGGGCCATATTCTGATTCATCCACTGATACTGACACCCCCACCAATAATTCACCATCTGATACTCAGATTCATCCTTTGAGGGAGGTACCTAATCTTGCAGCAGCCCAGATCAGTGATACTGAACCTGCTATTACGGTAGTGAATCCATGGGCTGCAGTAGAGTTCCACACTATTGTGGATTCTCTTCCTGCCAGTTGAATACACTCAGCTATAAAACCCTACTATTGAAGAGTAATGAGCAGTTTTAAATGCCTCCATACCTTCAGATAATTTCAGAAAAATATAGGGAAACTTAGCTATAAGAGATAATATTCCAAAACACATAAATTATGAGTTTCTAACTACAAGACATAATGTATTGAAGCAAACACTATAGAATGCCATCTAATACCTAATTGTGCAAGAATTAAGGCTATTTTACAAAAAGAGAATGAATCTATTGATGAGTATCTCCTGTGCATGATAAATGCACTCAAAGCTTTTCTGGGGATCCTGAACGTACCGAGGGAGTGGCAGCCAATGAGCTGTCAGTAGTTTTTCTGGCTTATTGCCACCAATACAGGAACAGATTTAGAATGTTTGTCTCAATAGCCAAGTTTAGGTATTCATGAAATTTTTAAACAAGCAAATATGAAGCAGACAATATAGTCAGAGAAGAAAAGGAACAGCATTAGAAATTAGTAGATGTTCAACTTCAGGAATTTAACACTGATTAACAGGGGAGGGGTGGGGGAGGAGAAATCCCAAATGTACAGATAGATTTAAATTCCTCCCACAATAAACCCAAGGACAATATCAGCAACATTTTTGCTCACCTACTTTACCACAGACTCAGCAGCATGGGCAATCCATTAGACCATGTTTTAATTGTGGTCAGAGCAGACACTGGCACAATGAACGCCTTTTGTCACAGCAAATGGATCCATCTTCTCAGCCAACTAATTCACCATATATCCAAACACCACAGCAAATGGAAGGACATCCTCCTATTTGAAATACTGCTTGTCAGCCACCAATGTGGGAACGGTATCATGACAGCCATGAATAGAAGACATAGTTATTGCCTTTGGTACCAGTGGACCATGAAGATCTCTTTGTCAATGTTCCAGTATGTAAGTCTACTCTTCCTTTTTGATGTTGACTCAGGAGCGACTTGATATATGATCATCTCATCAAATGCAGTACACCTCCAACTTTCCAAAAGATTTGTTCGGGCTGTGGGAGTCTCGAGTTCCTTAGGACTATCCAGAGACAAAATCTATTCCTATTCAGAGAGGCCCATTAAATGCTTTTTTGTAGGAAATACTGACCCTTTAAATATTTTAGGTGCAGATTTACTATATAAACTGCAATGTACTGTAATTTGTACATCAGATAAAGTACTTTTAGATATTTCAAATTAATCTTCTCCTTTGGGTGTGTATTCAGATGATGTTTGTGCAGACAAAGATACATTCTTTGTACTACTTAGATCAGAGCAGACCTCTAATGCAACTTGCTTGTAGGGGCTGGAAACCATTCCTCCACAAATGTGGACTACCCATGAAAACGACGCAGGACTCATGAAAGATGCAGAATCTGTACTAGTTGTTTTCAGTATCCCTTACCAATGGAGGAAGAGAAAGGAAATGAAACAGTTATTTCTGCATTACTTCAGCAAGGAATAATTCTCCTGACTAAAATCCCATGGGATATACCTTTTGTGCCAGTTAAGAAACAAGATAAGAACACTTATATGTTTGTACATGACATAAGAGTAGCTAATGCCATAGTAGTGGCTAATCCCACTACAAAACTAAGTCCTATGTCACCAATAGCTACCACCTTTTTAATAATAAACATTTCTTCAGTGTTTTTCTCTATTCCTTTACACCCAAACAGTCATCATATGTTTGCCTTTACATACAAGGGACAACAATACACATATAATCATAGATTTTTACTAGACTAATGTCCCAGGGAGCCTTTCTAAGCCTAGACAAAATTTTCCAAAATAATAATGATGTCCTGTATCCATACAGAACACTGAGGGTCAGACATTTATAACCTACCTCTGTCCATAAGGGACATGGATGACAGACCCAGTGTAAATTTCCTATTCCCCATCTACCTGTCTAGGTTGTACTTAAACTAGATAGTAGCCAAACTCAGCTTCACGTGGATGGGAAGCCTATTCCATAGGAGGAGCATTCTCTAGGACACATATCTGTCTCTCCAGTATGTTGTGTTTAAGTCACAGAAAAATTGAAGTCGTTAAGACCTTGTATTTCTGATACTTTTTTGACTTAAGAATATGCAGGATATTAATAAGTGTGGAGTTTGAACTTTGCATGAGACGGGTTTGTTTTGCCTTCTATTCTTTTTGTAAGAAATCTCTGAGATTGCTGTAGTTGCTATTCTGTATTCCTGCTAAGGTACATACCAAAGGGATCATTATACTCTATGATTGGTCTGATAAGTATGAAGTACAATGAGATAATGACTTCTTCATACCTAGTTGCCATGCCCTTACTTATAAGTTGCACAACATAAAATGATTCCCTCACTAATGTGGCCATATGATGGTCAAAGATAAGGCTACTATCTATGTGTGTACCCAGATCCTTAACCACTGGGCCAACTCTTAGAGCTGTATTATCGACATGGTAACTAGCTAGGATGGTTGACTTAGAAAGAGTACAATTATGCATTTCTTAGCATTGGGTATATGACCATGGTTTTGGCACCATTTGGTAGTCATAGTTAGGCCTTCTCTAAGAATGCTGCTATCTGCAGGGGAGTTGATGATAACCTCAGCATACAATCAACTGCAAACTTAGTCAGCCATAAACCTTTAAGATTATCTTTCATTTCCAAAAAATAGATGCCAAAAAGTAGTGGGCCCAGTACTGAGCCCTGGAGGATTCAGCTAATGGCTGGCCTCTTACTAGAGGGGACCTCAATTATTTTGACCTCTTGCGTCCTATCAGTGAGCTAGTTGGCTATCTAGTGGGTGATAAAATGGTTTATATCTAAATTAGTGAGCTTGTCTATAATGTCCAAGTGGGGTATTGTATCAAAAGCCTTGCCCAGGTCAAGGTAAGCTGTGTGCACAGTCTTGCTTTCATCCAGTGCTTTGGTGACCCTGCCAAAAAGTCCACCAGATTTAATAAACATGACCTTCCTTTAGCTAAGCTGAACCTAGTAATGGTTGGGGGGAATTGTATTATGCAGTATTTCCTTTGGACTATCGGAAGAGAATGGGGGGAGAAATTTGAGCTGAACCTGTAAGCCAAAAAGTTGGCAATAGCCTGTGGTTCAATGTGGGTAATGCCCTTTGCAATAAATTTTGCACATTGTTGTGTATTTCCCCTGAGGTTTCAAACATAGCTGTAGAAAGCTTTTTGGTTATCCTTTGCCTGAGAAGCTATTTTTTTCTCCAAATTTAGCCTTTTAAGTATTAATTAACCCTCTTAGCTGCCTGTTTAGATTGGTCAGGGAGCTATGCTTGGCCAAGATTCTTTTTCTTTGGTTGTATAACCAATTGATATTTTAATTCCACTAGGGAGGTTTGTCTTTTGAGTTTGTCTTAGTCTTAATATGATTGGGCACAGCTTGCTCTATACTGCTATTAATATGGCTCTACACAGATTTTGTAAATAGCTCAGCGTAAGTTATGGTGTTTACTGGGTTTGGAGGCCCATGGAATTTATCCAAGGCGTCACTTAGTAGAGAGAGTTTGGCCTTGGAATAATTCCTAAAGGTTTTTGGTTTTCCTGGATCCCCAAATTTAATTTTTAATTCAAGAAATAGTGCTTTATGGTCAGATCTTACGAGTGAATACATTGCATTGGTTGAGGACCACCCCATGTTTGTGAGTGCAAGGTAAAGGATGCTTTCTACCCCTGGTAGGAGAATGATCTGACTGATCCAGGATGTTGGTATTAACAAAGTTTAGGCATCACTGGGTTTGTGCATTAGAAGTGATGTAGGATTCCCTATTTACAGAGGAGTAGTTGAGATCCCCATGAATATTGTATTGGGCTGAATGTTGAGGGACTCTAGTACATTGAGATAGGTAGTATGGGTTTTGTGGGAGATGGAGGGAGACATATAGGTTGCAAAGATGTGGTACGAGACCCTGTTTGTAGTGAGGTTCACATGTATGAGTTCCAGTGAGTCATACACTTTAACTAGTCTGGTTGTATGGTTGATTTTAATATAGACTGAGACCCCTCCACCTTTAGTTCCCTCTTTCACAGTAGCTGGTCTAAAGGTGTGAAAGGTATCATAATTTTGCATTACTAGGGTGCCCACTGTGACTTTAAATCATGTCTCTGTTACCACACAGATGTCTATACTCTCACTCTCCAGGGAGATGAATGCTTGCAGTGAGCGGAGTTTCGTGTTAAGACTTTTAACATTGAGCAGTACCACCTTCAGACATTCCTTCATAGGTTTAGTTAAGTCAGTAGGTTTATCAATTTGGTATTGCCTAAAAAAAGTAATAATGGAGTGGAAAAGATCTTTACCAGTATCCAAAAGCCTAGAGGGGACAAGTACAGACCATCTCCAGCAAAGCAACATGGTCTAGCAACCATGTTCTCCCAGGCAATAAAATGTCATACCCCCTTGCATTGACACCAGAAGCTAAGCCAATTGTTCAGATCAACAATTTTCTGTAGGTTCATAGGTTCGTAGGTTCATACTAGGCTATCTGCCCTAGGGCATTTATAAGCCTAGCCAGAGTGTGTTTGGCTTTCGCCACCCATTTTAAATTAATTTTGCTATGCCTTTTTTTGAGGTTAGTATACTGTGCCTCTGTCTAACAGTGACACAAAAGTGATAGACGGGGTAATGTGGCATCATCCTTGGAGAAGGTAATATGCTGCTCAGTGCTCTGCCTGAGACACATCATCAGTGAGCTTGATCATGCCATGCTTCATATACTCAAGAGAGGTATGTTTCAGGTAATTAGCACCCACATTGACTACGACAGACTCATGCTGGTACTTGTGATTCAGTGACCTGAGTGCCTCTGTGACTTGTTACATGGGCAAGATTACCTCCTGGATATGTAGAAGCAAATAAACTTTTCTCTAGAAAAATGAAAAAACAATTAGATGAAATTCAGTTTCTGAGTGGGTCTACCTTAATAAAGTATGCAGACAATCTGCTTTTAGCTTCTGATTCTTACACTTGCTGTAGTCAAGACATTATTTTTCTTTTAACAAAACTACCAGAATTAGAATTTAAGGTTAATATGGCAAAACTGTAGGTTTGGAAACTACAAGTCTAATATTCAGAACATCTTATTTCAGAAGGCTTTCAGCAAATTTTACCTTCACACATTATTCAAGCTGCACCACCTCCGAACATGTTAAAACAACTGCAAGCATTTTTGGGACTAACTGCAGGATGCTAATAGAACAATAAAGAGATGACAGAAATGTGCAGAAGATAAATGTCATATGGGGTCTTTATCCCATGTAGCAGCTAGAAAAGTTAAAAGTAAGGGCTCAGGAATGTCTTCTATTGGTCAGTGGTTTCTTAGTTTGAAGGGAAGAAGGCACATTAGTAGCAGCATGTTCCAGGTTCCATGTGCACAAAGAATAAAGTACAATTAACAGGACAATTAAACAGTAATTTGTCTGCTCAAGTAGCTGAACTTGTAGCCATTTGTCTATCACAAGTCAAGAAAGTCCTCCCTAGTGACAGATATCAATGACATGCCATTAATGTTGCATTGCATTCCACATCAGCTTCTGTCGACAATGGACTTTTAATTAAGCAGTAGTAGTGATGCTGTTACAGTTATTGAAGAATGACATTCCCGAGCCCTTACTGTGGCAGGAGCATTATAAGCAAGCCTTTGTCCAACTAAAAACTCAGCTGAATAATCCTTCTATCTTGGGTTACCTGATTACTCAAAAATATTTTTTTTTTCTGTTTTGTTGTGAAATAAATTACGTGGCATTAGTATTATAGCATAGCACAGACATTATGGTTTTAGATATGTGGCTTATTTCAGTACAAATCTTGATCATGTAGCAGTAGCCCTTCCCCACACTATTAGGGCAATGGCTGCAATCACTTTCTTAGTAGAAATGATGGCTGCACTACTTCTTGAGCACAAGACTTTTCCATATTCTGTAACAGCATTGCTACTAAGAAGTTAAACACAATATTTGCCTGCTACACAAATGTCCAAATATGAATATTCCTTGCTTAATAACCATTCTTTGCAGATCATTAGATGCCCACCTCTTAACCCTTTTTCTTTAAATCCTACATCAGACAAAAGAGAACCACATGATCATGTTTTTGTGGTTAAGCATGGGCTTCCTCCTAGATCAGATTTAAAACAGGCCCTGTTACCAAATCTCAAATTACTTCTATTTGTCAATAGTTGCTGAGCTTGAAGGGAAGATGGCATGTTAGTAGTAGCATTTTCCATGTGCACAGAGAATAAAGTACTGTTAGCAGGACAATTAAACAGAAATTTGTCTGCTCAAGTAGCCAAACTTGTAAAAGCATGTAAATTAGCAAAGGATAAAACTGCAACAATTTTCACAGACTCATGTTATGCTCATAGAGTGGTTCATTATTGTGGGACACTTTGGAGAGAAAGAGGGTACCTGATATCAACAAGGGCCATTATTGTCAACTCTGTTATGGTTCGTGAACAATTAAATGTACTTTTGTTAGCAAAGGAAATAATTGTGGTCAAGTGTGACGTACATAAGGCTGATGATTAATATATTTCAAAGTTAAAAAGCTTTGTAGACTTGGTTGTTAGATTAGCTACATTGTCTTATCCTGTTCAGGTTTAATTTTGTAGAAACTGCAAGAAACTAATGTATCTGTTTCTTTACAGGAATTGTCTTTTCAAAATCAGGATGATGCCTCTCTGAAAGAGTAAGCTGGAGCAGTAATGACTCCAGCTGTTCTCCAGACTCATTGCGATGCTACCCGGATGGGAGGCTGGTACTCCCACTTCCCTTTTGTAGTCATTTGGGCTTATCGTTTGCCCTTCCATTTGGGTAAAACGCAGTAATAAGTCAAATTTGAACTGACTGGTATGCCTCTTACATTTCAGAAGTCATTCAGTATTTTGTTAATCATTGGATTATGTGTCTGGAATACAGTGTGTCAAAAAGTGCTCCTGTCCAGCTTTGAAAAGCCATGGTGACCTTTCCATTGTATACAATGGGATTTTCGTGAAATTTCAGAGACAAAGAAATTCAAATATGTATTTGTTATTGTAGATGTGCTTTCTGGATGGGTTGAAACTTACATTTATACCAAAAATGATGTGACTACTATCACCAGGATGTTTTTATAGGAAGTGATACCTAAGTTTGGTGTTTCTTGTTGTATTCAGTCTGAAATAGGGACACCTTTTACAAGTCAGGTTGTACAGCAAATATGTAAAGTTTCAAAGGTTAACATGCAATACGTTGCCAGCACAGATGCTCAAGCATCAGGAACTGTTAAAAGAATCAAACAATGAAGCTTAGACTTGCTTAATTTTGTGAAGAAACTGTTCTTAAATGGCCAGAGGTATTGCATATAGTATATTTAGTGTACATGTTCAACACATGAGTTTCTCATGAGATGGCCTATGAGAATGCCTGTCACACTATTACCCAAAAATTTGGAATTACAAAATATTGATGAATCTGTTTTTCTTTATTGCAAATGTCACTTCTCTGTTCTGCAGCATCTACATTCAGAGGTCATAAAACCCTAGCAACATCTGGATCTAACCTTCCACCATGACATTTTGCCAGGGGACATGGTTTTCATCTGGACTATCTCCAGGAAGGGTGCACTTCAAGCAAGATAGAAAGGTTGCTTCCTGATTTACTTGCAACTGCTGCCACCATCAGATGTGAAGGATCACCTTCTTGAATTCATATGTCACAAGCCAATAAAGTGCTCCCTACTGAAAGATATGAACAAGCTGCATCAACGTCATTCCTTTTGTTGATGATGAGCCCATCGTATTTCACACCAGAAGAAAAAACAGAGAAACTGAGATATCCAGAACTGAGGCCTAGTGAGTAAGCAAGTCGTTGTGGTCTGAAAGAAGGCTTAGTGATTCTTCTTCAGTGTCAACAACATTATCATAAACAATGTGATCAGAAGTGAGGATTAATGATCTAGTAACATCATCTGCAATAAACAATTAGTAAAAGTAGAACCAAAATCTGTGAATGATTCAAATAACTAAGAGTCATTTGTAGAACTACAACTGCTTTGGAGTTCAGGATGGAGTTGCTTGTGACTTAATGACATATGAACTACAAAAAAGTTTATCATTTATGTTCACAAATTTTCATAAACCATCTCCAGCCCCAGCCTGTTCAATATTCGTAAGGACTTTTTATTGCACTGTCTATTGTGGTATTATCAGAATTTTGCTGCGTTTTCTTCTTTCATCTGGCACCTTTGGAACTACATGTACTAATATTTTTTTTTTTATCAGAGATAAACACTTAACTAAAATAAGAGAGAGTTGTTTGGTAAGGACTGAGAAGTGAACACCAGACTGTCACCCTAATTTTAACACTTTCTGTGCTAGATTGTATACATATGTAAAAACTATGAATATCAGTAACTGCTGGGTGTGTGCACATATAGCAACTGCACATAGGTTCATAGATTAGTACTAGACTAACTGCCCTTGTGGGCCATTTTAAGCCTAGTCAATTACCCCACATAAGGATAAAACCCTGGACCTTGTGCCTGTAAGGTAAACACCTTAACTATTATGCCAACCTCTCACCCATGATGAGGATATTCCATTGTTTCCAATACCAGAAATTGAAGTAGAAATTGGAGTAACATTTCACACAATCTTTCTATCCAGAAACTGGAAAGCTAAACATGATTCTTTTTAGGTTCATAGTTTCATAGGTTGGTACTAGGTTATCAGACCTAGGACCTATACAAGCCTAGCCATAACAATTCCCTGGCTATTTCTTCCCACACTATTTACTTCCCTGGACCCCTGTCTAGCAGGGCGACCGACGTGATCCCTGGGGTAAATTTCCTTTCTCCCATCCAATCGTCAAGGTTCCTTTTGAAGTGGGACAAAGAGGCACTCTGCTTGACATGTATGGGTAATCAATTCCAGAGTCTGGGGAGTCTCTGGGTCAGGAACCTATCCCTCCAGCATGTTTTATTTATTATCATGACAAGGTTTAGATCCCTGGAGTGTGTGGCTCTGAGGGATTGGGATTTCTTTAAGTGTAGCATGTCCACATGTCCAACAGCTCTGGGTTTGACATGGCCTTGTATGTTAAGCAGAGATCGCCTCTGAGTAGATGATATGCGACAGAGCATAGCTGGAGTTTTCTAAGGCAGTCAGTGTAGGGCATCTGCTTTAGGCCTGTGATTCTTTTAGTGAGGTATTTCTGTGGACTTTCCAGTTGTTGCAGATGTCATGAGAGGTACATACAAAACTGGGCATTGTATTCTATAATGGGTCTAATGAGGGATGAGTACAGTGGGACAATGACCTCCTTTTTTTCTGGATGAAAAGCCCTTAATGATGAGGTGTGCCACATAGAAGGATTTCCTGACTGTTGTGGCGATGTGGTTATCGAAGGTGAGACCACTGTCCACATGTGTCCTTAAGTCTCTTATCACACTTTGGGTGTTTAGTATACTGCTACCTATATGGTAATTCATGGGTACATGTTTTTTCCCAAAGGGGATAACTATACATTTCTTGGCATTGAGCTTGAGCCCATGGCTCTGGCACCAAGCATCTGTTTCTGTAAGGCCCTTTTGTAGAGTATCCACATCATTTGGGGATTCAATAATGGCTCCCAGTTTGCAGTCATCTGTGAACTTTGTTAGCCAGAGTCCCTTAGTGTTGGCCTGTACTTCAGAGAAGTAGATGCCAAACAAGAGCAGTCCCAGGACTGAACCCTGAGGTACTCCACTTGTCACTTGTCTGGAGTTGGATTTGGAGTCGGCTACTTTTACAGTGTGGGTTCTATCAGTAAGGCAGTTAGCAACTCATTAGGTGATGTAGGGATTAATGCCCAGCTTAGTAAGTTTATCTATGATTCCAGAGTGGGGGATGGTGTCAAAGGCCTTGGCAAGGTCCAGATAGGCTGTGTGAACCACCTTACCCTTGTCCATGGCTCTGGAGAGTGATTCAAAGAAGTTAATCAGGTACAGGAGACAAGATCGGCCCTTCACGAACCCAAACTGGGTGGGGCCCAGTGTTTGAAGGATGCCAGTGTCTTTGTTTATAAGTTCCATGATAATATGCTCCATGGCCTTGCAGATAAGGCTCATTAGACTGATGGGACGGTAGTTTCTGGGATCCAAGGTGGATCCCTCCTTGTGGAGTGGGATAACTATAGCTCTGTGCCACTCAATGGGCATGAAACCTGAGGTGAGGCAATGATTAAACATGACACTTAGGTGAGGTGCCAGTTCATATTGTAGTTCATGTAGGATACAGCCCGGGATGTCATCTGGTCCCATGGATGCTGTATTCTTAGCTTTGGAGAGTGCGTTTTTTACCTGTGTGGCCGTTATTACTGGAATTTGGCAATCTTCTGGCATTGAGATGGGCCATTTAGGGGTGGGGGGGTGAAGTTGGCACTGAATCGATCTGCCAGGATATTGGCAATATCCTTGGGATCAGTATATTTAATACCATTCTGTTTTAGCTCAGAGCAGATCTGAGCATTGCCATTTATATTCTTGACATAGTTATAGAATGCCTCATGGTTGTCTTTGGAATCTTTGGCAATTTTATTTTCGTAACTAGTTTTGGAGGATTTTATGAGGGATCTCAGTTTCTTACTGAGGCTGGTAAGGGAGTTTTTTGCATCCTGGGATTTTCCTCTTTTCTGCAACAGTTTCTTCCTTTTGTTGTAAAGTTTGTTTATGGCAGGGGACCACAAGATTGGCTTCCTTTTTTTGGATGAGAGCAGCTTGGTTCTATTTGGGATGGCACGATTCATGCATGAGTGGATGTGCTCATACAGTGCCTTAGTGTAGGATTCAGCAGTTGAACTTTCAGTTCCCGTCTGCATGGGTGTCATGAAGTTTGTCACTTCTGACTTGAGTAGCATGAAGTTGGCTTTGGAGAAGTTTTTTATGGAGGTTTCCTTACTGGGGGGTGGGGGTGGGATGTGGATGTTAAGGGCGATTAGCTTATGGTCAGACCTGACTAATGAGGGGATGACCATAGGTGTGGAGCATCGATTTCCCATGTTGGTAATGACACGGTCGAGGATATTGGAGTCCCTGGTGGGACTATGGATTAGTTGATCCAGGGCATTGGAATTTATGAATTCCAAGAACCGGTGGGCAAAGGTGTTGGTACATGAGTAGTTTTCCCAGTTAATCGCAGGGTAGTTAAAATCACCCAGTATTAGGGTGTTTGGTTCTATCTTAATATTTTCCAGTATGTTTAGAAAGGTGTAGTGAGAATCTTGGGGCATGGTGGGGGATCTGTAGCAAGCTACAATTTGTATTGCAGTCTTACCCAGTGTTAGTTGCACTTGGAGAATTTCAGATGCATTGTGTTGGGCAACTAGCCTGGTGGTGTAAATATCCTTGGTGAATATTGATACTCCTCCACTTTTAGTGTTTCGGTCCTGGTTTGGGGGACGAAAAGTGTGGTAAGAGTTGTAGCCTGGTATTGCAGGAGTGCTCTCTGGAGCCTTGAACCAGGTCTCAGTTACTGCACAGATATCGATGTTCTCCACTTTTAGGAGTGCCTCGAGAGAGTACATTTTGAGGTTTAGACTTCTAGCATTGAGTAGCATTACCTTCAAATTTTGCATGTTTGTACCTGTTATGGTTGTGGTTTTGTCCTTTGAACTTTGCCTAAAAAAGGTACTATAGGGGCGGCAAGAGCCTTAGCCAGTAACTTGAATCCCAGGGGTGACAGGTGCAGACCATCTCTGGCAAAGCATCGTGATCTGTTGATCATGTCATCCCAGGCAGATAGATACTGGATCCCCTTTGAATGACACCAGAAGCTTAGCCAATTGTTGAAGTCAATCATTTTGTCCTTATATTGTTGTATCATTCTGGGCGAAGGCAGGATGCTACTCAGGGCTAAGGTCATACCTGCCTAGGCCACATGATCCAAGAGCTCTTCCATGTCTCTTTTCATGTAGTCCAGGGAGATACGTCTCAAGTCATTCACTCCAACATGGACAATGACAGAGTCATATTTGTACTTGTTGTGGAGTGACTTGAGTGCATGCGTTATGTGGCAGATCATAGCATCCGACAGGCAGCTGACTGTAATTTTCTCCTTGTTCAACCTGGTGAGTGGGACATCAGTATGCTGGACCATAGAGTCACCTATGACTAATGTGTCAAGTACGTTGTCTTGCCTTAGTGGCTGTTGCTGGGTGGCACACTGGTGTTGTGAGCTGTGTGACACTTTGGTTGTGATTGGTGTTTGTTTGTGTTTCAGCTTCAGAGGTCCTTGTTGCTTGGGCAGATTACAGTTAAGGGCCTCTGCATATGTGGATTTAGTGTTGCTATATGTGGGTGTTGGTGGTGTGGATTTAGAAGGGCTATGTGTTGCTTGAGGTGCAATGTGGGTGTTAACCTTCTCCTCTTGACTGTCTAGCACAATCTTGGTTGGAGAGAGCTTTGCTTCCATTTTGGCTATGTAAGTGCATCTCTCACAGGTTGTAGTGTTGGGTGGTAGGAGGAGAGGGTTGTCTGTGTACATGAGGCAATTGCTGCATTGCCCCAGTATGCCCAAATTTGCCAGGTGGACAGGAGAAATCACTGGAAGTTGACCCTTGGACATGCCTGGTTTGGTGCTTTTTTTTTTTTTTTTTTTGCAAAGTACAGGAGCTGTTTTCCCTTACCTTAGCAAGGTACTTTGCATTTATAGGCTGTTTAGTGCCTACGATTAATTTATCCTTATTAACAAGGAGAGTTGAGTGCTTGTATCAGTTTAAGACTTCCTAGTGCTTTCCAGCAGGTATTAGAGCAAGTGCTAGTCACAGGGATGCTTAAAGGTAAGATGAAAAAAAATGCACACTGCAGTGTGCACTAGAGAAGTTAGATGTGAAAGTAGGTAACTTAAGTTTTACCTGTTTAAAAAGTTAAGGTTTAGTGGAGAGTTACTATTTTTAAAACAGCAAGATGGATTGAAAGGGGTGGTCACTTTTGTATTCTGGTACTATGGAATACAGTAGGATGATCAATATATAATCCTATTCTCTTTAAAATGGGTCCTCTTCAATTTTCAGTCACTGTGAAGTGACATGCTACTTTTGAATCAATAAATCTGATTACAACTGAAATGACTGCCATGCATATTGTGGTGCTGCAGAATACAAAGGTACTTGATTTCACCCTTGCTTCTAAAGGTGATACATGGACACTCATCAAAACAGATTGCTACTCTTTTATTCCCAACAACAAAAATGCCATTCATAGTCATGTAGAAATTATACAGAAGGATGCAGAGCTGTCTCATGCAAAAAAGGCAGACAGCTCTCAACAGGCATGGTTAACTAATTTGTTTTTTGGTTGTGTAGGACTTTTATGCTAATAACTACAATTTTACTTTAGGTATTTTATTAATGTGCAAAATGGTAATTATGAAGAATCTAAAATCCAGAAAAATGTCAGATTACAAACTGTGCATATTAAAAATAGTGTAGAAACATTGCCACTGACCACAATTATAGAAAACAATGCTGAAGATGAAGCTAGTGAGGAAAGTGTATTGAATGATTTTAGCCAAATATGTGAAAATCTGTTTGGGACAGAGTATGAAGCAGAAAATGTGTACTTTCTTTTTTATTCTGTATCAGCATAGACATATTTTTATTTCTCATAAACCGTATTTACTAAATGACTGTATAAGCATCGTGCATGGCAAGGTCAGAAAGAAACAGCATGTGATGAATGTCTGATTGCGTGTGAAAAAGTGTGTTCCCATTTGAAGACTTGTTATTTTTGTCCAGTCTTTAGAAAATAAATGAACTGAGTGAATGTTTCATAGCATCAAATGGCAGACAGTGAAAGGGGAAGTGGAAAGACAGGAAAAATGTTCTGTATTTACATGGTAGTTCATCTTGTTTCAAGATGCATTCTGGTAATTTTAAGTTTGTTTCCTGCCACCATGGATATTGCCAATGTAAAAAGTTCCAAAGTGGATGATTGGAACTTGTGCCTAATGAGGAAAGGCACAGATAAGGGTTCTGCAGATTCTTAGTAAGCAAAGTAATACAAAGGTGTATAAATGGTCAGTGGTTATAGTCTGATACAAAATATTCTGCCAAGAAGCAATAATAATATAAAAGAATGAAGTGCTTTGTGTTCAGGGGAGACAAGACCTTGACAGATTATTCTCCCATGAGCATGTATGTGCTCTTTGCAATAAAGGAGATTATTCTAGTCTGTAGAACTGTGGTGCATGAAATTATTTTGTACCTTATCACCTATGAATCTGTGAAGGACTTCTGAACATCAATGAGAAGGGGATAAAATCAGTCTCGGATGCAGACCAATCATGTCCTCCCCTTAGATAACAGTAGCATGTAAGAGTATTTTCTTCTGCCTAAAAGCCTAATTCCTTGCATGAAGGAAGCTGTCTCATGTCCATGGCCTAATCTGATTATATGGATTTTGAACTGCTGGTTAGCATGACAACACAAACTAAACACAAGATAATCTGGAAAGTCATCCCTTTCATTTTTACAGACTCCAAATTAAACAGTTTATTGTGGACACACCTGCTTCTTACGTTGACAGAAACCATATGCATCATATGTCTATTTTTTGTCTTTGGTAAAGTTTTAAATTGTAACTGAGATCTATTTGTAATGATGCTGAAGCTTAGCTGCATGTTGGGATAGACAGGAAAATTCAGAAATAATTAGAACTCTACAGATTGTATATCAAATTTTAAAAATTCTAAAATTACTCAGGACACCCAAATATATAAAAACCTTAAGATGCTGCTAGTTGACACAGCTGAACAGTGGTCAAAACTGTATCTACATTAAGGGGTCCTGAAATATTGTTCCCAAAATAACAGGCATGGGAATTTTTTGTCCACTTATTCAAAACATGGTGATTGGCCAGTGCGCTCATGTTGCTAATTTTGGGGATGGTAACTTGGCAGTCCCTAAAACAACTAATATTTCTTTTAGGAACTTCTATCCAAAGTTGTATTCAGATCAGGTAGCCAGCTCAGGCAGTACTCCTTCCACTGGAATGCCCACATTGGGCAGTATCCAACTACCTATAATAACCGAGAAAGAAACTGATGCAGTTCTAAAGAAATTCCCTTGAAAATTTTGCAGACGCAGAAGGGTTCACAAACCAGATTTACAAGCTACCATTCCCTTTCCTAACACTTTTGTTGTCAATCTCCTTTAGCAAGATCAAGACCCATAATTCAATACCTGCTTCACAGTGCAGGTCCTTACAGTGGTGCTGTTTAAGTGCAGTAAAGATTCTACTGAGGTATCCAACTGCAGACTGATTTTACTGATTAATTCTTAGGCTAAATTATATACTAAGGTACAGGTCTATGAATGAAGTACCTTAATCCCCAAATTGTTAGGTATTCATCGGGTAAGTTTCAATGAAGACAGGTTGCACTGATCACCTAAGACCACTTGTTACATTGTTGAGCCTGCACATAAATTATAGTTATTATTATTATGAATTAATTATTAGTATTATTAATATTAATTAAATATTATTGTTATTATTATTATAGTTATTAATTATGGCTGTAATCCTCTTTCATTCTGAGAAGTGTTTGACTTGATCAGATTTGCCGTGATAAACAGCATGGCATGAATTGTATAACATAACCTGATGAGGATATGTAAGTAGCAACAAAGCATGGACCTGCTTGAGACAATGCTGCATAATGAAGTATTGCATTCACTAAAACAGTAGTCACTAAGATAGATGCAGATGGCATGATTACAATCTGCATCAAAGCACAATATAGATACAACATGAACATAACTGAGATCCCATACATAAGAAGGTGCCAATTATGTTTGTTTTATAAACTAGAAGACATTGAGATAATTGAACACTCAGAAAGAGGGGGACAATCAAGCAGAAGAATGCATAGAAGAACAATGGGAAAGGAAGAGATCCATGGAAAGGAAGGAGGGGGGTAGGAGGATATTTTTTTGTTTTGTTTTTGTTTTTGGGATAAGTACTTTTTTTAATAAAAGAAAGGTAGATGAGGGAAACAGGAAGATGATGTGGTGAGAAAGGAAGGTATAGGAAAGGCAGAGGGGACAAACATACAAGCATATAAAACAGACAAAGACTAACAGGGAGGTGCTGAGACAAAAGGGGATGGGACCACAATGGAGAGAGATGCAGAGGGTAGACGACAACTGGTGATTGGCAAGAATGAACAACAAACAGAGGAGGGTTAGTGACAAACAAGTAATGGAAGCACCAAGATTGGAAATAGGGTAGAATGAGGACCACAATTCAAGCTGTCCAGTGGGAAACCCTCCAGAAATCACTCACCTCCATGGCTGAAATTATGTGTAGGTTCGGTTCTAAATGTCTTACCTGGTAGTCCACTTCAGTCATGCTTCACCTCCCACCAGCACCAGAGGCCACCTTCAAGCCCTCCAGGTCCCCTCCCACAGGATGACCTTTATCATCCTGCAGAAAAGCTGGTATAGCTGGGGACCCTGCTGAAGCTGTAACAGCTGGTGTAGGGTGTTGTTGCAAATGTCTCACCACATCCTGCTCCACAGCTGTGACTGTAGAAACAATAACATAAAATGTGAGAAACAAAACTACAAAGAAAGGAAAAAAATAATAAAAAGAGGATGACAAAGAGAGAACAGGACAAAAACACCAATGGTCTTTATGTTTTACATTTTCTTGTGACAGGCAACAAAGGTCAGCACTACACTAGTGATGTAGGTTCATAGGTTCATAGGAGATTACTAGGCTAATGGCCCTAAGGACTTAACAAGCCTAGCCATGTAAAAAACCCAAGCGTTCTTATTGACCATAGTTCAGTGATCATTCTTAGAGTGATTCTGTGATCAGCACCAATTGCCCCTGTCTATGACGAACATAGGAGGCACCCATGGGGTGAATTTACTGTCACCCATCCAATTGTCATGATTGTGTTTGAATAGCATCATTGAGAAGCTTTGCTTCACATTAGTGCCTGGTGAAACCAGTAACCATTTAAAAAGTCAGGACTCGCAATCCAGTTGTCTCAAACATGGAGACTGAATGATCAAAAATCTAGACATACATGTAATAAGTCCAAGATTGCCATTTCACACAATATTTCCTTTTTCCATGGTATTGCAATCCCAGAGTTGGCATATATAAGTCTGCGGGGTATGATGGGCTTGCCCTCCTGCAAAAAAACAAGTTTAACTGTGAAGAGTGATGTTTGATGTTTACTCTTCTGTATTACCATGTTTTTCTGTGTTTTGGCAAGCTGCACTGAGAATCCCAACATTTCAGTAGGGCAGGTGACTTGAAAAATCACACTAGAAGTCCAATGCCACAAGCAGATGCCAGATAATTTATTATTAAACACAATATGAGCACTTTTGTCTTGAGAATCAAGACTTCATCAGATAACTAAATTTTTTTAAACTCAGTCATTTTATACCATGTGCCATGAATGCAATTAAAACCCAGTTAATGTTTTAAAGTGATATAGTCCCTTATCAAACTTATAATACAGGACTCAAGTCAGTAGGGCAGGTGAATAACTCCAAAGGAATATGTCTAGCTGTGCTTCTGTCACTGCTGTATAGGAGAATGGTTCATATTGTGGAAGGCAACCAGTGTGTCTGCAATGGATAACAAAGCAAGGAAGAATAATCATACTGTACAAGTAAAATATACAGTCCTGAGAAAACATTCATAAGTATAGTTGTCATATTTAGTGTGTGGCAAATGCAGAGATGTTTGGCACAAGTTGGCACACTGCCACATATAACATGCCTAGCAAGAACATGAATGGGCAAAGGGCTGTAATTAAGCCTCACTGCAGTGGTACACAATATTATTACAGTTCCTATGCCATTTCAGGAATGACTGCACAGAGAAGGACATTGGCCTGGATACAAATGCATTAAAAAGTGGCAGTCTGACAACTGCAGTGTTCCCTTATGCAGTAATAATCACAGACCTAAATATACCTCTCAGTTGCTAAGATTTAGGCACAGCAGCAATATTTTTGTATTCTGATTTAGTCTTACTCCTCCTAGATTTACTGATTTTCTAGTTAAGAGCATATACATTACAAGATACCTGCAGTAAGCATATTCAAATATTCCTTATCCCAAGCTATACAAGGTCTAGTAACTGAAGTTCCTCTGGTCTGAAACTTAAGAAAGAGCTTTACTTTCTGATTACCTATTATGATTTTTAAAGATGTGTACTATCATTTTTAATAAACAGAGCTAGACAGGTATGAACTTAAGAAAGAAAAACAGTAACATTTAGCAGCACTACAAAGGAGAAAAACAATCTAACTGCAGTGGTACACCTACAGTCAGTAATGACTAATATGCAGATGCCTATATCAGGAATAACTGGAACAAATATGGGCAGCACATTTGCAAGTGCATTTAAAAAAAACTCAGTTGTCAGATTGACATTACTTAATACATGTCTGCCTATTTTCAGTAGCTCAAAATCAGAATACAAAAAATATTATTGCTATACCTGAATCTTACCAATCTTACCACCTGAAAAGTATACTTAGGGCTGTGATTTTTACTGCATAGGTGTTCATTGCAGTTGACAGACTGCTATTTCTTAATACATCTGTAGTAGTGTATCTAGGGCAAGGTGAAAGGGGCAACTGCCAAGGGCGCCCGCAGGCAGGTGCAAGGGGGTGCACTTGCACCCCCCTGGAATCGGCTGACTAGATAATTTCAAAAAAGTTTTTTTTTTTTATTTTTTTTTTTATTGTGCGTTCCTCTTTAAGAAGTCTGTGCTAACAGTCCAGTCGCGGGCGTGCTGACATCATCGCTCTCGCTTAGAAGTTTGTGAGCGGGAACTCAGACTGATGATTCGAGCGGGAACAGAAGATGGGGGAATAGCAAGCGGGATCGGAAGATGGGACCTGGAATAGCAAGTAGGATCGGAAGATGGGACCTGGAACGGGAGTAGACGGACGGAAGATGGGACACTTTCAGGTGTGTGTGTGTGTGTGTGAGTGTGTGTGTGTGTGTGTGTGTGTGTGCGTATGTGTGTGAACATAATGTATTAAATTGTTTTTATTCTGAGATCTCAGTCTGTGCAATGCCTAATGACAGAGGGCTTTCATTTCATCAAGATACATATGTTTGTTGTTTATTTTACTGTCATGATAACCAGGTGATCCACTTGTTGCGATCTACCATTTTTAAAGCTGCTTTGCCTATATATGCCTGTTATCGTTAGGATTTCTACATCTCCCATAAATCTTCCTTATCTGCTGGGAGTTATTTTATTATTTTTTGTTTTGTCTGTCTCTTTCTTGCAATAATTTTTACAGCAAATAAAATAACCATCTGCCATTATTCTTTATGAGAAATCATTCTGTTAATATGTGCATTTGATGTTATATGTCCACTTAATCACATATTTATTTCACCAAGTGTCACCCACATCCTAACAACCATGCACAGCCACATACTTGTCTATTCCTCATATTTATGTTGGTAAAATTGTCTAAGTGCTTGAAAAGGGTGGCCAACAACTTTAAAGGTGTCTACTTAAAGTTGCCTGTGGCTAGAAATCTTATGGTCTACATGGTTGCCTAGTATTGTCCCTATGTTGCAGAGTGCTGGAACTTTTCATATGTTCAGTGATAATATTCCTCCTTATCAAAACATCAAGGATAACTCAGTTTTCCTGACACAGTAGCTGAGGTTTATATGAATTGACTAGATATTTAGCGCCTATGTTTCATGATCTTTAATATTTCATACATTTATTTTCTCACTAGCTTCCTGTAAAATGTCTTTCTTCAAACATGTTCTTGCTGTATAAAAAACTTGTCTTGATAAATTACTGCCAATACTACCTTAACATCTTTCAAGAATAAAAAAAAAAATGAAAGAAATCCAGCTGCTACAGCACCAATGCACGTTTCAGATATGTTGGTTGATCTATGCATTACTATAAGACTAACTATTCCTTTTGTTTTTTGTTTAATTTGCTACTATTAACATATTGATTGTAAAAGAGTATATCATTTCATATAGTTTCATACTAGAAATTGCTTGCATTATTCTCCATTCTCCAGTTAGTATCTCTCTATCATTCCTACTGTCCCATTCCAATATGTACCATATCCATATCCAATATATTCCATTCTGAAAACACTTCCTAGACAAAAGCTGGCAGTGTTCTTGCTCAACACTAGGATAAACTATATATACCTAAATGTGAAAGAGTACCTATTTATACTTACACATCCTTGCTCTCCCTTCAGATAGCAACAAGTGGGTCTCCTCATTAATATGGCTTATCTTCTATCAATTTCTCTGTCCCCTGGCTTTCTCTCTAAATATACCATAAGCCTGCTTTTCTCTCACTTCATATTACAATTCCTGTTTGTATTTTACAACCTCCTTTTAATTTTTCTATAAACTGGATAACATTTCTGTAAATATTAAATTATAATGTTATAACTTGTGTTTATTCTTAGCCAATGTTTTTATATTATGTCTAATTTATTATGTCTAATTTATTATAATTATTTAAACTGCAAATATTTTTGTATTATTTTTGAAGATTGTAAAATTATTGTTGAAAATGTTTTGTAATACTTTAGAAATTTTCTCCCCAGGCCTCTGCTAAAAATGGGATCCCACCTAGTCAGACTTTCCCAGTAATCAAATGTCAGTAAATAAATAAATATAATTCTATGCAGGAACTTTGCTCCACTATTTGGTAAATGTAGTGTTCATACATATAAATATAGGTACGACATTTTGTTACAAACATCTGTGAAAACACATTTTATATCATGTGTTTTCTAATTAGTATGTAAGTTTGTATGTGACTGTAAATATAAATTCATTGTAAACGTATGTGAAACCAACTTTCATTTTATTAATGTGTTCAGTTGTCATTATTTTCCATTAATTGTACATTATGTTAAAGCCAATGTACTGCCATGTTTTGCTTTGTCTATTAATATTTGTATTGTCTTTACCATATGCTCTGGATGGCATCTGAAAAGAGTTTTAGCCAGTCCATTAACCCAGTCACCAAACAAACAAACAAACAAACAAACAAACAAACAAACAAACAAACAAAACACACATGCTTGTATGCTATCTTCTCTGTCCAGCAGTGTTCCAGGCACCAGGAGTAGGAGGCACAGCTACATATTTAACTGATCTGACAGTTTACACAGAGATTAGTGTTAGCTCCTACTAATAAACTTGATCATATAGTTCATGGGTTTATTCCCTCCATCTGTAATGCAACATGTGCGACAGCCATTTAACCAGAGAACGCTCCTCAGTTGCTCCTTTAACTGTTGTGCACAGCCAGCTTGCCAAACTTACAAATAATTAGAATTTAAATAAACAAAAGACTTGCACTCTGAAATTATGCATACATGGATCCAAATTCCAGGATCAAACAATGTAGGTCCTTCATTAATATGTTATGCATTAATACACCATAACATATAGTTCATAGGTTCATAGGTAGGTACTAGGCTATCGGCCCAATAGCCTATGTAAGCTAGCCAACAAGGTTCCCTGGCTTTTGCCACCCAAGAAAGTTATTTCCTGTGCCACTGTCGAGCAGAGACACACAAGTGATCCCTGGGGTGTATTTCCTATTTTCCATCCACTCATCAATATTTTTCTTGAAGAGTGCTAATGAAGAACTATGCTTGACATAGATGGGTAGCCTGTTCCAGAGTATGGGAAGTCTCTGGGACAGGAATCTATCCCTCCAGCATGTCCTGTTTATTGTGGTGACAATGTTTAGGTCCCTAGAGCGTGTAGCTCGAAGGGATTGGGATTTCTTTAGGTGTAGCATGTCCAACAGTTCAGGGTTTGACATAGCTTTATATGTTAGGCAGAGATCACCTCAAAGTAGGCGATATGCTATGGAGTAAAGCTGGAGTTTTTTGAGGTGGTCAGTGTAGGGCATTTGTTTGAGGCCAGTAATCCTTTTGTGAGGTACCTCTGTGGCCTTTCCAGCTGCTGCAGATGTCTTGTGAGGTACATTCCAAAAGGGGTGCTGTACTCTATAATAGGTCTAAAGAGTGTCGAGTAGAGGGGAACAATGACCTCTTGTTTTCCTGGATGAGAACCCTTTTATGATGAGGTGTACCACTTAGAAGGACTTCCTGACTACTATGGCGATGTGACTATCAAAGGAGAGACTACTGTCCACCTGGGTCCCAAGGTCTCTTATCACACATTCAGTGTTAAGTAGATTGCTGCCTATGTGGTAGTTCATGGGTACAGAGTTTTTAACAAAGGGGATGACACTGCACTTTCTGGCATTGAGCTTGAGGCCATGGCTCTGACACCAGGCATCTGTCTCAGCGAGGCCCTTCTGTAGGATGTCCACATCATTTAAGGACTTGACTATGGCTCCTAGTTTGCAGTCATCTGTGAACTTCGTTAACCAGAGGCCTTCTGTGTTAGCCTGTACTTCAGAGAAGTAGATACCAAACAGGAGAGGTCCCAGGACAGAACCCTGTGGTACTCCACTTGTCACTGCTTTGAGGTCAGATTTGGAGTCTGCAACTTTTACAGTGTGGGTTCGGTCAGTGAGCCAGTTGGCAAACCATCTTGTGATGTAGGGATTTATACCTAGTTTATTGAGTTTAGCTATAATTCCAGAATGGGGGATGGTGTCGAAAGCCTTGGCGAGGTCAAGATAGGCTGTGTGAACCACCTTACCCACATCTACGGCTTTGTTGACTGCCTCAAAGAAGTCAATCAGGTTCAGGAGGCATGATTTGCCTTTCACAAACCCGAACTGGGTGAGATCCAGAGTTTGGAGGTTACCAATGTCTTTGTTTATGAGTTCCATGTTGTAAGTTGTAACAATTATAGGCCTCTCATTGGAGGTGAACATAATCTCTGTTGTATGAGCTGTAAGCTATACACTTTCATATATTCCAGACAATTCACTTTACCAATTAGTTTCCTGTTCTAGACAGTAACCTGTGAAGAAAAGTAAAACGGTGCATTCCTACAACTACTGACCTGTATACTAAATGCATTCTAATCATGGGAGAAAGACAGTGCAGCCACCATGACCTCTTATTCAGTCACACATATTTGTCCTCACACATATTTAATGATCTAGCAAACTGTCAACATCTTGGAAAGCAATTTAGCAGGAAAATTTAGAAAATGTAGAAATACTCAAAAATAGTAAAACAAAAGCAATATCACATACCGAAACATGCACCATTAACTCAAATTCTGTAGCGATGCGTATTAATGAAAAATAGAACAATACAGGCATCTGAGATGTGACACAAATTAAACAAAGTTTACACTATAAAAAGTACAAGAAATTCAACTTGAAGTATACCACCTAATCAGATATAGTAAAAGGCATCTGGATTGGTTATAAGCAACCTCCTGATGAAAGTAAATGAATAAACCCAACAAACAGAAAGGTGAAGCAGGTTAGGAAGGGACAGAAAGTGAAGAACGTGGGAAGATAAAACAGCAGTCCAGTAACAAAAGAAAATAGCTATGGTAGCCTAACATACACACACACATGCACACACGCACATACACACGCACACATGCACACACGCAGACACGCACACACACACACACGCACACACACTCAAATACAAAAAAAACAATTGCAACAGAAAGATTGTCAGATATTGTTTGAACTAAGAGGTAAAGCTTAGGATATAGTATACAAAAATAAACACTGTATGAATAATAAATTCCCATATCCCTGATTTTTAGGAACATCACAGATGTTTCCTCTAAACTTTGCCCTATATTTCATTAAAGTGTTAACTTTGTGACAAAAAGTGAAGGTTGAAGTCTTTACATAATTCTAGGCATTACAATTTCAGATTTCTTGTGCATCAAAAAATGAATAGTAATAAAAAATTCTCAGGAGTGTATTTTCTGTTACCCATCCACTCTTCAAGGATTCTCTTGAAGAGTGTTAGTGAGGGCTCTGCCTAATGTAGTTAGGAATTTTGTTCCAAAGCATGGGGAGTCTCTGTGACAGGAATCTATCCCTCCAGCATGTTCTATTTATTGTTGCGGCAAGGTTTAGCTCACTAGAGCGAGTGGCTCACAGTGACTTGGATTTCTTTAGGTGGAGCATGTCCATCAATTCTGAGCTGGACATGGCTTTGTAAGTCAGGCAGAGATCACCTCTGAGTAAGCGATATGCCACTGAGTACAGCCGGAGTTTTTCCAGTCGGGCTGTACAGGACATATGTTTGAGGCCAGTAATTCTCTTGGTGAGGTACTTTTGTGGTCTTTCCAGCTGTTGGAAGTGTCTTGTGAGGTACATCCTGAATGGAGCATTGTACTCTATGATGGGTCTGATGAGTGACGAGTAGAGGGCACTATAACCTCTTTATTTCTAGATGTGAACCCTTTAGTAATTAGATGGGCTACATAGAAGGATTTCCTAACTACTTTGGCAATATGATTGTCAAAGGAGAGATTACTATCTACCTGGGTCCCCAGATCTCTTATTACCTGTTCTGTATTAAGGGGGCTGCCACCTATGTGGTAATTCATGGGTGTTTTGTTTTTCCCAAATGGGATGACTATGCATTTTTTGGCATTTATCTTGAGACCATGTCTTTGACACCAGGTGTCTGTCTCAGTAAGGCCCTTTTGGCGAATGTCCGTGTCAGCCAGAGAGTCAATTATGGCTCCCAGTTTGCAGTCATCGGTGAACTTGGTTAGCCAGAGTCTTGTGTTTGCCTGTACTTCTGAGAAGTATATGCCAAAGAGTAGGGGTCCCAGGACTGAGCCTTGTGGGACACCACTTGTGATTGGTTTAGAGCCAGACCTGGAGCCCGCTATTCTTACCGTGTGAGTTCTGTCTGTAAGCCAGTTGACAGCCCATCTCGTGACATAGGGGTTTATGTTTAGGGTGGTGAGTTTTTCTATAATCCCAGAGTGGGGAATGGTGTCAAAAGCCTTGGTGAGGTCAAGGTAGGCTGTGTGAACCACCTTCCCCTCATCTATGGCCTTGGTGATTGTCTCAAAGAATTCAACCAGGTTTAGTAGGCATGATCTGCCCTTAACAAAGCCAAAATGGATTGGGTCAAGTGTTTGGAGGTTCCCAATGTCTTTGTTAATGAGTTCCATGATGATGCACTCCATAGCCTTGCAGACCAGGCTAGTCAGGCTTATGAGGCGATAGTTACAAGGGTCAGTTGTGGCCCCTCCTTGTCTTTCAGTTCTTGGAGTTGATAGTAGAGTCCTTATTACTATGAATATTTTTGAGGCTATATTACCTGGAATGACTATTATATGAAGCACTGTTTTACTGATATGTAACTCTCTTCATCTGGACTTATTCATCTCACACAACTCAGGTGAAGTGTTATGTAGTACTAACACATTTTTCTAAACTGGGTTGTGCAATACTTCACAGAAGTTTGAGAGAAGGGTTACTTAAATTACTACCCTGAGAATTTCATACCAAAATTATCAGGGGAGGAGGTATTTTAAACTGAAATACAATCAAAGAACATATAATTATCATACATAAAGTACTATATGTAAAATTCAAATTGCAAAAAATATAGCTGTCCATTTTCTAAGTGTGATTAGACAATTAAGAGTGTGCAAGTTAGAATGTGCAGAGGAACTATTTTATATTAAAATACACTAAACTATATAACAGTCAAACATAAAATACTATTTTCAAAACTCAGACTGTAAAAAAGTTATACATTTTACAACAGCAATAAGACACTCAGAGGTGTATGGTGCAGATATTATATTTTACCATAAATCATATTTTTCGTGTGTGTGTGTGTGTGTGTGTGTAAAATGCCCCAGGTGTACATGGTGGTGGGTAGAGAATAAGGCTTGAACCCTGTACCTTGGGCCCAAGTGGCAAGAGCTTGAATTCCCTACCCACCACCATTTGTAAAAATGTTGCAGGATTTTCACTCATACTTTTTCTGTTCCTCATAAAATCTGTGGTTTCTGCATTTGTGTCCTTGTTGCCTGACAGCTACATGTTCTCTAATTTTATTCTTGGCTGTCTGGAGTGTTTCTCCCTGGGCCTCTGCTAAAAAAAATAGCTTTTTTCTCAAAGTCAGACTTTCCTGGTTAACAAATGTTAAAAAAATGGAGACATTTCAATATCAGACTTCATATTCTTCAGAAAGTGCATGGTAACAAAAGACAAAAGCTTTTATTCTAGCAATTTTCTAAGTGTACAAGATGGATATTTGAAATGTATTCTTGTGTTTGGGACTGTATTTGGCTTCATCCAGGTTTTGTGCTAGGGTTGAGAGTTATGGTGAGAACTGAATTCACTGAGTATGTTTGGGGGCTGTATTCACCCAGTATTGGCTTTGTTCAGGTAGTGTTTGGGACTATATTCCCCCCATTATTGGCTTCATCCAGGTTTTGTGCTAGGGTTGAGAGTTATTGTAAGAACTGAATTCACTGAATATGTTTGGGGGCTGTATTCACCCAGTATTGGCTTTGTTCAGGTATTTATTGGCTTCATCCAGGTTTTTTGCTAATGTTGAGAGCTATGGTAAGAACTGATTTCACTGAATATGTTTGGGGGCTATATTCTCTCATTACTGGCTTTGTCTGGGTGTTATTTGCTAAGAGGTTGAGAGCTATGGTGAGAACTGAATTCACTGAATGTTTGGTGGTTGTAGTCACCCATTATTGGCTTTTTTCAGGTCTTTTGTGCCAAGAGGTTGACAGCTATGCTATGGTGAGAACTGAATTCACTAAATGGTAAAGTTTCAGTCTTCCTCTTTCACAAAACAGCTGATTTGGCATAGTGGTATGTTGCTTTGACTGTTTTGCACGGGGTCCCCTGGGTTCAAGATGTGGAAGCGAAATGTATGGTGGTAACGCAGCATTTTATTCTAGCAACTTTCAAACATTATACAAGCAATGTTTAAAATGTGTCCCTGGTTTTTGGTCTTTTGTCCCCCCCCCCAATAAATTTCGGCTTTTTCCAGATTTTTTGTCCTGCAAAGTTCAGAGATACAGCTGAGTGTCGAGTAGATTTTACAAGGAGCTGAGAGCTGCAGGGGAGCAAAAGTTTAGTGCTGCTTATGTTTAGTCTGCTTGCATTGTTAATAGCACAACAGATAGTGTACTTGCTTTAAATGCTGAAGGCTGTGGGTTCTACTCCCACAGTAGGTAAATGCATTGCTGATGCTGTATTGTGTTATAAAGGGGGTGGATGCTGCAGTCCTTTTGGCAAAGATGCCTAGTAACTATGAACCTGTTAACAGTTTGCTATCCATTCTCTATTGCGGTATTACTAGCTTTTCATTTTTTTATTGCATGCAACAAAGGCAATTTATTCTTCAAGGGTAACAGGCAGTTTATTTGTAGATTAAACAATGACATATAAAGTGTTTGCTAGCAGCAACCTCTTTATTAGTTACAAATTTCTTCAATGTGGATTTTACTACAGAGATTGTGTATATTTTTACTGATACTGGTGGACTTGAGTAGACTTTTATGATGGAAATGTTCTGAATTGGGCAGTTTGTCATTGGTGGATGCTTTTGTTTCATTGTTTACTGGAAACATTTTCAAAACAATAAATTTTAAAATGCCCTTTAACAACTGTACTGTATTGTACAAGGAATATAATGTAATACAGTCAGGAAGGTGTATCAAACAGCATGTGTATGTTATGTTCGAGGGGCCTATGATTTTGAAGACAGCCCAAAGTTAATATTTGCCATTGGTAAAATGTATTTTCTCTGAAAGTGGGTTTCAGTGCTGTTTCAATGCATGAGTTTCAAGGGCAGAGAAGTTTTAATGTTAGTCTATTTTCATTGTGAGACTGCATTGCTTTAACAGATATGTATTAGGGTTTGTGCTGTAAAATGCAAAGTAAAACTTTCAAATGAAATCCTAAATCATCGCAGAAGTAAAGCAGTATGCACATTAGTGTTTATGGTAAATGGGGCAAAATAACCAAGGAATGGGACATTGGAATGGCTGCAGGGGGCTCCATTTGACCATGATTTTGTGAGGGAGATAGCAAACTCAGACAGCCCCGGTTGAACTATACCTCTCAGTTGTCCATATCTTTGCAGAATGAATAGATATTTGCTGCTTATTTTTGGTTTGTTCCTCATAAAATTTGTGGTTTTCTAGCAAATCATTTAGGAATGAAGCCATTAAATGACAGACATTGAGTTTCAGATGTCATAACCTTCAGAAAAATGCATGCTAATGCAAGACTGTCTTTAAGTTTATACAAGAGCATTTTTTAGTAGTGTTTGTATGTTCCCCAATATATTTGGCCTTGTTCAGATTTCCTGCATTAAGAGGTTGAGAGATACGTGCAAATCACTTTGTAGATTAGGAATATCCAAACATCTCAATTGTCCCCAATTCTGGCTCAAAATGTTGCTCTTCCCTAATAATCCCTCCTCCAAAATTGCAATTTTGGAAGAAAATGTGGAGGGTTTACAATTATAACTGTAATGATCAGTTATAAATTACCTTTATTTCAGAAATGCATGCGGATGCTCTTATTTTGTTAGCTGCTTCAAGTTAACTGTTAATATTAAAAAGGTGTCCCTTTTTGACAGGTATTTTTGCATCACATTTTGGTCTGTTTTTCATAAAATTGTGGTTTTCTGGCAAATTAGTGGCAAGTAATAAAAGATTGAAGTAAGAAAATAATGGCAGACATTTGAGTTTCAGATTTTATACCCTTCAGAAAATTTGTACTAATGCAAGATCTACCTGTTCTATTTAAGTTAATAAGAGCAATATTTAAAAATTGGCCTTATTTTTGGGCCTGTGTCCCACTTCTATGTATGGCTTTGTCCAGATTTCTTGCTCTGAAGTTGAGAGGTAGGAGTGTCAAAGCCATCACTGTCAGCCAGAGACATTTCAAATTATGACATACTTATTGCACCCCAGCCCCCATTGTAGTGGCTCGGAATGTGCCCAAGGAAGGCAAGGAGCAGTTATGCAGTGTAAGTGTGCAGGGTATTCCCCCATCCAAGGTAGATCACAAATACGACTGCGGCTTTTCATCTGTCCTTGATTTTGCAAAATGTTCTGGTTTTCTATCAGATTTTTATACTGTTGATTTATGCTTCTTATTATTCAGGAACTGCATGCTGTCACAGTGCCCTGTTCTGTTTAAGTAGCCATGGTTTAATGAACATCAGGTAAGCGTGTCGGAGATTGTAAGATGCAAGTAAGCTTTAGTAAGCTTGTCAGACATTGTAAGATGCAAGTAAGCTTTAGTAAGCATATTATTAAAGAATTACCAACATTGAAAGCCTTTTCGTTGTTGCCATGCATAGAATATTTACATAGCTAGATAATGTATAAGCCTTGGGTATTGAAATGCATATGACAGTATTTGTAATAAAAGGACAGGATTACAGTATTTTCAGAAGCTCATTACATTTTATTGGAGACCAGTGTCTTATAGCAGTGTCTGTGTGTTAGTACACTTGTAGTTGGGTGGCTTTAATGGTATATGGTAAATAAGCATTGCTACCTTACTTAAAAGCCAAGCTCTGCAACAACTAGCTCCACACTGAAGTCAAAACACAATAGCTCTGGTGGGTAAATGTACTCTGTAGTAATCAAAAAAAGGCAAATGTTTGAAATAACTACAGCTTAAGTGCAAACACAATAGGTAGTGATGAAACAATGCTCTGCTAAAAATGCTTTAATGCTCCACATTGCTGAGCTGCAATCACTAGCTACCAGGATTTCACTCACTTCAGATCAAGCACGGTGCCGTTCAGTGCAACCTTCCCAGAACTAATTCAAGTCTGACCAGAATTATTTGGTGCGTGTATAAGAGGGAGGTAGCATACCCCTCAGCTGTCCAGATTGTTGCCCCATATTCCTCTTAAAAAGGATTGAAGTTGCTAAATAATGAGACATTTCAGTTTTAGATGTCATGTCATTTAGAAAAATGCATACTAACACAAATCCTGTTACTCTTGCAATTTTCTAAGTTTCTGAGAGCCATATTTATAATCTGTCCCTATTTATTTTAGACTTTGTCAAGATTTCTTGCACTAAGGGTGAGGCCTTGAGGGGTATGGTATGTTTGTGAGAGAGAGAAAGTGAAATGCCCAAGTTAGAGTTAGCAGGTGGAATTTTCAAGTGCATTTTCAAGGAACTGTGAGTTTTAAGGGAAGCTAAGTTCACTGCTGCTCATGCCAAGTCTATTTACAATGTGCAACTGTTTTGTTTAGCAAATGGTATCTCTATTGTGGTATAAAGTTTTAAAGCTATGTTAGTAGCACCACAAGTAGAATACTTGCATCTTAATGTAAAGGCTTGAGGTTCTATTCTTACAGTATATAAATTTGTATGCTGCAGTCCTCAGGATGTCCTCCTTTGGATGAGATGCCTAATAACTATGAACCTGTTTCAGCTTGTCATCCATTTTCTATTGCAATATACCAGCTTACCATTTTTTTAATTTAACATAGGCAATTTATTCTTTGATGGCAGCAGGCACTGAATTTGTAGATGAAACACTGAAATATACAGTTTTCTAGCAACAACATCTTCATTAGTTTCAGATATCTTTAATGTGGAATTATTCAGATTACTTTTACTTCGGCAGCGACACTCAAACAAGTGTTGCTGTATAATACAAGGGATATAATTCAATTATATATTATAATTAATACAATCAGGTAAATCAAATAACTTTTGCATGGCCCTAACGGTTTGCAAGGAGCCTAT